>NW_017257730.1:81936-109950 GCF_001594055.1 Mycetomoellerius zeteki
TCGGTGCTAGATATGGCAAGAAATGTAAACATTTTTTTTCGATTTCTCTGAAACGGAGCAAAAACGAGCATATGTCTATAGGACTTTTTTTCTTAGTTTTTTACTCCTCTACACGCTCCCGAAGTTTTGCCATTTAATTTGGAAACACCCTGTATATATACCTGTTTAATACAAAAAAGGTAGAAAAGAAGGAAAAGAAAAAATAAAAAAGAAGAAAAGAAAAATCATCAAATTTTAAATAAATTTTTAAATTGTAGATTGTGTATTCAAATATTAGAATATATATGTATAATTTTACATATTTTTTGCATAAATCAATAAATTATTTTAAAAAAATATTGCATATATTTTAAAATTAATATTTTATTAGTTAACTGATACGAAGAGATTAAAATAATGACAAAAATATATAAGCTTTAAATGTTTATATTATTTGTTCTTAGTGACGTCTTTAAAAAGAGATATATTTGCGTGAAGATGTATTCTCCTGACAACGATATCGACTTTGTGAGTGAAGTAGGAGGGTTAGAGAATCTTTTTCGTGTCGCCAGGCTCATCCTCGCGGGGTTATGGGGTCGTGGACGATTTACCACCGTTCTATATCTGTTATACAGGGTGTCGTTGAATCACCGTCAAACCAAACGACATGACCGACCAACGTCTATATGGCAGTTTTATGCGAAACGGTTTCTACGGGGTTCTATACGAGGAGGTGGTACGTTAAGTCAGCTTTAACAGCTTTGCTGAAACAGCCTTTTCACTTTTATAAATTCCGCACAACGCTCTACAGTTTTAATGGTTTTGTCAATGCAGACGAACGCTGCAAAGAAATCCTGACGCAGCGCGCCGACAAACATAAAAAAAATAAATGTTACGAATGTAATGTCGCGTTTTATCGCGAATTGTTCCTCATCATTTAATAAATCGCAAAATTATCTTCAGCCGTTAGGTCTGAATATACTTATTCTTACTAATAGCAATATAACATGTCAATATTGATCACATAAGTTTTCTATAAATTCAAAATGTGTTTTTATAATTATATTAATACGGTTCACTTATGACATAAAGATTATATCGAAAAATTTTAATAAAGCTTAAAAGAGAAACGCTTTAATATTTGAAAATATAATTTGCTATCTCAATATTTTTGCGAAATTCAATTTTTATTCTATGTGATATTTTAATAATAATATTCTGAATTTATTAAAAATTCTTTGTTGATAGCAAACGTGAAAGCATAGAACGAAATTTCAACGGATAAAAAAACAACGTTGTAATACAACTGTTAAAAACAAGTTATTGGCTCTTGTGAAAGTCGTAGATTCTAGAAATGCGGGATGACAGCAATAAGAAAGGAGAGTATATGTCTGTGATTATTTTTGAGAGAAAAAGCTTTAGACCAAACGAGTTTCCGGAAGACGATTTTTATGCTAAGTACTTATCCTGGAACTCTTTCTGCACACTCACGTCGTAACACAAGGGTTGGCCTTTCCGTAGTTGGGAAAGTTGCTAATAAAAAAAAAAGGAAAATGAAATCTGTAGAGGAGAAAGAAGGCTAGTAAGCAAAGGAGCCGAGTTCAAAGATCGATAAAGCAAAATCTCATCGTATATTAATGGCGCTAAAGTTACTTTGATCGGAATTAAGCAAAAATCAATATGTTTGACATGTGTTATTTTATAGACACAGTCACTAAACACAATCGCTAAAATCAAACGTTATTGCAAATCTAAATTATTAATAATAGCGTAATATTCGTAATCTAATATATTAAATATATCTGATATATATATAAGATAAAAATCATTCATTTAAATAAAAATTCTCGTAAAAATCACACATATTTCATTTAAATTGTAATTATATACTAAAATATAATTTTAACATTTTTGTCCTTGTTTTAAATATTCTTCGATTTAGCACGTTACTCATGGTTCCCTGGCAAAGAATATCTTTTCTAGTTGCAATATATCAATATGAAACAACACAAAGCAACATTTTAATGTTTTAATATATAATTTATATATCTAAATAATATACTTTAATATATTCACGAGAAAATATTATATGTGTGATATCTGTTACGTATTTTCATTTCTCACACACTGTACAATATTCAATAAAATTACAAATTTAAATAAAGATTAATTGAAGGCCAAAGGATGTTGTAGATCGAATAAATAAATATGTTAATAATTACACATTTAAAGGTGTATAACCATTAGCGGAATTAGTTTCGACCTAGCAGTTTTCATCATTAAATATAAATTATATAATTAAAAAAAGATCTGTCAATTCGAAATGCATTAGAGCATAATCGAATAAATAATCAAATAAATAAACGGAGAGTTAATTTGATTATTTATTCAATTATACTTTAATGTATTCCGAATTAACAGATTTTTTTTATCGATTACGTATGTATATTATAATTCATATATTTAATGATTGCTGATGAAGACTGTATGTTGTTGTATTGCTGATGTAGTTAGGTCAAAACTAGCTCGGCTTACGGTTTATATCTTTCTATATAATTATTAATATATTTGTCCGTTCAATGTATAACATTCTTTATATTTGCTCGGTTTTAGCCTTCATTTAATCTTTTGAATTTGAATTTGTTATTACAACAAACTGGTGTTTAAATTTGTTAATAAAACTATATATTTAGAGCATGTTATACATTTACAATGTAATATGTATATTACAAGTTAAAAATAATATTTACTTAAAAGCACAAATAGGAGATAACAATATAATATTCCCCTTCGGTTAAATATCAAGTCGACCTTGGACTAATGGAACTTTAATTTCAGCTTTAATGGTCGAGATGTTTAATGTCGAAAATTACGATGTCATAACCCATGCTGGTCTCCAGCCGAGTTTCCGCGAAGGAAAGCACGACTACGCATTCGTCAAGGAGTCTATAACTAAGAGGGTGCTCGTGATTGTTAGCACATCCTATATAGTACAGGCGCGAATCTCGTACTTCCTCGCTATGACCATGCCTGCAAGCCATGCATTCCTTCCATTCAGGAATTCATTAAGCCCGATTCTATACAGCCGCGCAAATATAGCTCGCAGACATCAGTTAAATGTCGGACGAGAATTTAGACGCCGGCTTAATCTACAATTTACGTGGAATTTGAATCTGTCGAAAGGCACTAGCTGTCTTTTTTCCAATATAATATAAAATTCAATTTTCTACGCAATAACGAAAAAAAGATTGGCGCTTTTTACATGCAATGTATTATAACATGTCGCTCCTTTACTTTAAAAGTGACATAACTAAAAAAAATGTGATTTTCGAATTACTACATAAATAAATTAGGTAAAGATTACTCTATCAATTATAAAAAATAAACTAGCTTAACTTCACAGTTTATCAAATAGTACTTGTATCATTCCTTTAAAGTTTTTAAAAAGATAATAATATCTTCTATAAGAGTGATACATTTTTATAATAATATTATGTGAAATAGACCGAGAAATTTTTAAACACAAATAAGAGAGGAATGCCATTTTTGGTCAAAGTTTTAATGCTTATAATTAGAATTAGTAATATTTATATGTGAATGTATAAATACAAATTGTCAAATCTATAAAACGGTGCGCTAATTCGGTTTGTCGGACTTGAAACACAATCATGAATTAAAATAATAACCTCACAATTAAATTAATCTTTTATCGATTTAATAATATTGATTAGCATCTAAAAATCTTTAAATAACTTATTATGAAAATATCACCTCAGTCATTTTGACCAAAAATATCATATCCTTCTTTTTTATTTGTGACACATTTTAAGTTGTATCGTTTTTGTAAATAGAAAAGGGAGTCTTTTACAGCAAATATTTAAAGCTAAGACAGTTTTGGTGATCAAAGTTTGAAGAAAAAATTTGTTTTATTTTGAATTTAGTCATTTTAGCTGCTCAAGATAAATATAAATTGTTAGCGATTTCAAGTTATATAATTTTGAATTATTCTAGATTTGAATTTTGTAGGATATAAAAAATCGTCATAACTAAAAATGGATGATTTTTTAAGAATTATGGAACAAAAATGATATTTAATAACTTTTGAAATAAGAGAACCATTTGTAACATATTATTTTAAATATCATACATAGATATTGCATTTAATAGATACATGTAGATATATATATATATTGAATATTTAGAAGATATTAAGGGACGTATTAGCGTTTGACCTACTCTACTTAAGCAGCAACGGAACAATTTCTACCTGCACAAAAAAGAAGAAGAGTACAAGTTCTTTCATTAATAATACAAGTCGATTTATAAGAACTCCTCATCTTTCCATTCTTTATTTAGCTACATCATACATCGGAACGTGGATTCAGCTCGTTTTCGACGAGCTCGAAATGCCTGATACACTCGGTATAACCACTTCGAGAGGTAGTCCCGTATCCGACAAATCTTATGCGAACATAGAATCGACCGTAATGAATTCCTGAATAGGCAGGTTATATACGCGCGGAAGTAAGTCCAATTTGCTCATATCTGTACATGCGTGATGCACGAGCTTCGTATCGGATACGAGGACAGAGTACATCCTGTCAACGTGCTGAGTAAACAGTGTCTTCGCGATCAACGGCCCCCACGGCGGATCAATTTCCAACCGTGAATGATGACCGCGGAAGCGTGTCAGAGAAATCGGTGCATGATATCAAGACCGATCGTTTGAGAAATAGGATAATCGATTCCTGTTTACAACACGCACCGCCGCGACGCCTAAGGAAAACTATAATAAATCTTATAAATGTGAAAGTCTGAAGCAACGACGGAGGAAACAAGTTACAATAAACAATCTTTCCAATCATTTATTATTATTATTATCATCATTTTTTGTTATTATTATCAATACTATTGGTTTGATTACTCTGGTTCGATTGTTACGTTATAATTGACACAGATTTTGTATTCATTGTATTTACAATATTAGCTGGAATAGAATTCACGAAGAACTATTACAAAAATATTAAATATTGAATCTCATTCGACCGTACATGTGAGAGCACAAACCAATAGAATCAGTGTCACAATCAAACCAGAAGAATCGGTCTTAGCTGGTAATTATCTTAAATGCTTGTATAATTCTGTGCGAATTTATATACTACGTATGTAGTCTTATAAACTGCGCGCCGAAATGATTTTTCGGTCTTGAAACGCAAACTGTACTAAACGACCATAGTAATATCATAAGTTAAATTGACTAACAATTTAAATACAAAAAGAAATAGAAAGAATAGGTATTTTTAATGTTTTTTTAAATTAAATTTAATTTATTGCAAAGCTTTATGAAAAAGACTACATGTTAACAGACGCCGTACCAATTTCAACATATCGCAATTCTCTCGCCTCACCATAGAAATTATCCTTTTAACCGCACAACTACGCCATATTCACAGTATTTGCATAATTTTCATAATGCATCAGCGAGATTTCCATCGGAGATGCGATGCACCAAGCGCAAAACTATGTAATCAACGGGCGGGTATACGGTTGGCGGACATGCAAACACGGATGTACTTCCGGTTCACCGCGATGATCGTTTCCTATCGGTTACGCGTTCGTCGATCCATCGTGCAAATCTCGAAGAGCATATAGCTCACGTTTCTCCATATAAACGACAAAAATCCGTAGAGATCTACGGCTCAGCTTTTAACCCACTTTGTAACAGTTGCTAATTTCAGGGAATCAAAATGACATAAATTTTATAAAAAAAAATTAATACTAAGAATAAATACTAGAATAAATATTAAGAATAAATACTAGTGTATTTTGATAATACACACAAGAATAATCCAAATTTCCAGATGTAACATAAAGAAAATTGAAATATTTAACATTTTGGACAAAGATGTTCATAATTGAGTAGGTCCAAAGAATGTCAGCTTCGGAAGTTAAATTCAAGTAATTTCGAAACTATCAGGTGCATTCTGCATCTGCCAGAAGCTTAGTTCTCGCAAGTCGGAGCCATAATCGAAAGTTCACTCGACATTTCAACTTGAAATATTCTTGATCCTGAGGGGACGCAGTTGAACTTCGAGCATCTTGTCGCGCGACACTCCGTATAATATTGTTCTATGGTGTTACGTAGACGATGATGTATTACAGAAACTCCATCTTCTCGTGGGGCAATGCTTTGAATAAAACATTTCGATATCTTTCGAATCGAGTTATACCACGAAAGAATAGGAAAACATAAATAACACGTCGCGATAAAAATTCAATGATCATTTCTCATTTTTCATAAGGACCGAAGAAGAATCAGTGTTGGATCGATTATCTAGTTTTGAGACAGAGAAAGTCATGTTTCAGCTCCGATAAGGAAGGCGTCACGACGTTAAATCGTATTCTAACTGTACGCCCGACGTTTGTGTTGGGTTTATTGCGATATTGCAGCTATTCTCCATTATAAAGGGTCCTCCCCAGATCGATAATGCACACCATGAAATGTGCATTATCTAGCCTTATCGGGCCGATAATGCATTAATGCAAACAAGTAGAATTCCGACAAATAGAAATTAATACAAATAAACGAAGAAAGCCATATTCAGTCAAAGTGAATGTTGGTGCTTAATAATATTTTTACGTGGATCTTACAATTTATTCTAGTTCAAACAAATTGCGCGCTGAATATTTGTCGATCTTGAAAGTCCTAAGAAGTTGGAGTACGTAATACCACAAATCAAATTGACAAGCAATTTAATAATATTGATACTAATGAACATCTTAAAATACTCCACACAACATCCTTCATTCGAAGCAAGTAAAATTTAATAATACTGATGCTAATGAGCATCTTAAAATACTCCACACAATATACTTTACTCCAAGGACGTCTTATAAACATTACGTAGCTGTCCCTTGAAAATCTGTGTTGTATGGAACTGTAAGGAATTTATTGCGAAAAATATCACCCCACTTAGGATTTAAACTTGGACCTCAATTTCGTAACTGGCATCTTACCAATTCTAGAGACCCTCAAGTAAGAATCTAAGCGCTCGAGACAAATATGGTGACAATGATTGGTTCTGTATTGCAGGATGTATAGGCTTTCATATTAGCTTTACATAATGTACATTGTTCATTCTGTACCTTCTGCTCGCTATGGTTGTCTCGTAAAAAGATTATGAGTGATCTAATTTTTATACGGAAACAACGATTTTGCTAAAAGTAATTGTGCTAAAGTATATTACAAAATTTAACTAGATACTGAAAATAATTATTTTCCGATAAATAGAAATTAATACAAATAAACGAAGAAAATCATATTCAGTCAAAGCGAATGTTGGTGCTTAATAATATTTTTACGTGGATCTTACAATTTATTCTAGTTCAAACAAATTGTACGCTGAATATTTGTCGATCTTGAAAGTCCTAAACTAAAGCTGGAGTACGTAATATCACAAATTAAATTGACAAGCAATTTAATAATATTGATGCTAATGAGCATCTTAAAATACCTCACATCCTTCATTCGAAGCAACTAAGCAAGTAGAATTTAAAATTATAATTTTAATGGACCATCAAAACAGTTACGTAAGAATTTCAATTATGATGAACAATGCTACAAAAAGTTATGACATTCTAACAATCAATTTTACATAATTATTTTCATAGTCTAACAAAATTATTTTCAGATATGTATCTAGCTAAATTTTTAAATGCTTTAAGAAAACCATTCTTTCCACATATTTGAGAGTCTCTAATCAATTCGATCACTCAAGTATAGGAGATATTTATTGCAATAACCAATATATGTTGAAAGAACGTCTTTTTAAGACAATGTAAGTAGAGAGACAGAAATTAGTCAGACGAAATCGGCTGTTTAAGAAATAATATTCATTTGCATAAGTACCGATGAGCGAAAGTACTTGAACGCCCTATGAACGTTCAAAGTTTCAATGTAATGAACGTTAAATTGGGCTCGATCGTACGGATTTGGTGATCATGCCCGTCCTATCTCATCTCGAGTAATAACTGTGGCAATTCTACTAATTACGACTAACAATGTTTGCTAAAATGTGCTCTGAGCACAAATAGCGCGCCATGGATAATATACCTCAGGCTAATTATACTCCTTGAGGTAATCGCGCCAAACTTCAATCGATATTTTAGGTATATTACGCTCTATTTCAGCGAAAACAAAATACGGTGAAAATGTTACCGATCGCCGCGCACGAATGAAATATCGCACCAGAGGGGTGTAATAGCGATACGACGATATGCGGCGGGTTAACAAATACGTAAATCCTATTCTCGTAACACCTCGTAAATCTGGCGTTAATTTCTCCCACGAAATTGGCGCCCCGCCAAAACTGTAAAAAGTTCGGTCGCCTGAATAAAGTCAACGTCGTGCATGGAAGAGGCTCGAGGGAAGAGAATGAGGGAGGCGTAAAACTATTTTCCCCGGTCGTGGAAACACCGCTTTCCGATCCGCGAATTCTCCAGGAGTAACGTTTTTCGATAAGAGGCCGTTCATAAATCAAACTCACGTCAAAGAAACTCGCGACATGGATTCGTCTCGTTCGATCGCCGTTATCCCGGCACGGTGTTTTCGCGTAATGACGCGCGCCGACGTGCGTTTCCCGACACGCTTGTTGTCGCGATTCGTTAAAATGCATACCATCGCGTCGCCTCGATGCCTCGTATCTGACGATCATTAGCGACACGTACCTACGCGTCACATTTCGTTAAACGCCTTTTAATTGCGCGCAAATTCCATCCGCATGAAAATCCAGAGGTCGGACGATAAATATCATCCTTCGCCTCCTTTCCGCTCCGTACATGCGCTTTTAATCAGCCTATTATACGTTATAACCGCATTAAATACGTTTTATTACCCTCGACAATGCGTTGCAATGCGGTAGTGAGAGTAAGTTTTCTGATCTCACGCATGTTTGGCTCTTATGTAATTAGCTCGTATTTAATTGAAATTTAACATCGTTAGTATAAAAAGTAATTTCAAAAAGTAATTTGCAGTGCGCTATTGAAATCAAGCATACTGTACGCATATTTAATATTGAGACTCATCACTTCGACTTGATAAAAAACGCAGAGGCTCTAAAAAATATGAAGAGTACGATATTTATTTATTGTATCATGTAATAATATAATATACTTTTTATGCACAATTTTATTTATTGTATAATATATAAGTTTTACAATGGAAAATTTTCTTCTTAATATTTCACGCGAGAATTATAGTGACAGGTACATTTAAGAGAAGGACATTTTATTCTCTGTATATTACAAGAACCTCTTTAATATCCTTAATATAAAATATAATTTGCTGTGCGCTACTGAAATCAAGTATAATATATATTACATGCATATTTAATATTTGAATTCATCGCTTTGATTGATAAAAACAAAAAGACTCTAAAATATATGGAGAGTATGATATATTTATTTATTGTATAATGCAATACCATAATATAATTTTTGAATACACGATTAGAAGCATATTTTATTTATTGCACAATATATGAAAGTTTCGCAATGGAAAGTTTTTATCTTAATATTTCGAGAATTATATTGGTAGTTATATCAAAGACAAGGACGTTTTATCCTGTATTACAAAAGCCTCTACAAAGATCAACGTGTAGCGACCTGAAAGTCCAGGATATTTAGAAGATTGTAACTTATCCGTTGTCCTATCGTTTAAACCGGCTGTGACTGCGACAGCACGATCTCTTTGGCACAATACGTCATTTCGATCGAGTTTCGAAGTGATATTGTCTGTGACCGCGCTGGAGTTACTCGTTCCTCCAACAGTTCCTTAAGTTTTAATGACGGTCGTAGCAACTACTTCAATTTCGTAACACGTAAGTACGGGAGTAAAAATCGCGATTGGTCACCCCTTATTAATTACTTTATGATACTTTCTGAGAATTAAGATAAATGTAATTTTGCGTCAACTTTTTGAAAATAAATCGATAGATACGATATTACGTAGAGTTTAACGTTGGCGAACAACAAAGATATAATAATTCGCTGTATTACACTGTATCCTTGCTGAAAGATACTCTATGCTTCCAATTTAGATTGTAAACGGCAAATAAAAAAAGTTGATAAGGGTGACTAAAAAGATTTGGTACTTCAAAATTCTTCTTGACAATAAGCTGCACATTACACGCTGTGAATTAATTTAAAGTTAAATATAATTCTTCACATAAAACAATCATGTATATATGTATATATGTATATATGTATGTATATATATATGTATGTATATGTATATGTATATATATATATTCAATTTCAAAATCAGTTAATTTAATTTCTGCTTCTTAATAAATTATTTTTGGCAAACTGCCTACTTTAAGACTAAATGTATATTTTGAGATTACAATGTTTCATAAATGCAATGCTTTCCATTGCATTGACAATAAATATCTAAAAAGTATTTTTTTGCTTCGATTCACAAAGTAAATCTTTCATTATGTTATATAATTTAGTAATACTTACATATGCATTACACTTTAATGTAATATTGCAAATGGTTGGGGATACGCCAGGATTCAAGGAAACTTATTATAATAAAAGATGT
Source organism: Mycetomoellerius zeteki (assembly GCF_001594055.1). Taxonomy (NCBI): domain Eukaryota; kingdom Metazoa; phylum Arthropoda; class Insecta; order Hymenoptera; family Formicidae; genus Mycetomoellerius; species Mycetomoellerius zeteki. Next base: position 92,519 of record NW_017257730.1, read on the forward strand.
AAAATTGGATTTCTTCAAAACCAGAATTCGCCGTTTTACCCGGGCTCGCGTTCGCCTCAAAAGTTCCGGATGTACCTATCTAGCTAGTCGACTAAGTCTCGAAGTTCCCGAGAAGTTCAAGCTTCGACAGAGGACAGTCGGGCATCTTAAGATGGGGGCGGGGTCGTTGGGGATTCAAAGTTATTATCTGTTGGTAGCAGAAGGTCGAGGGCTGCTCTCTTTTGACCCCTTCTCGCCTGACAAAGTATTTATTCCGCGTCTCGCAAAGGAGAATGCTATTGAAGCCGGTCTCGCGCTAACTTATAATCGTTTTTACCTTTCTCACTGCAGGATAGGAAAGCGTCTACTATAATATCAGATTAAAATCTTCGTAAATTTCGACCCAGCTTCTTGTGTGTACAAATGCACGATAAAAATATTTAAAAAAGAAATATAAATAAGTCAATAATACTGTTAGAATCTAATATCAATAATAAAATACAGAATTATAGAAAAATCATATTTTTGCAAAAGATAATTCTTTTGTGAAAAATAAAGAATATCTTGTTAAATATAGAATGAATTTTGTATTTTTTTAATGTAGAATTTTAAATGTTATCTTACAAGATTAATATTTATTGTGGGTAATTTATACATAAATCACACATAAAACAGATACGTTTTATTGTATACAAGATTACTAATTTTCTATAAAAAATAAAATCCAGACTCTATATGGTCGATCTAAATTAACTTTGCAATTTTTTAAGTTTGCTACATCCAAAATTAAAAACTAATGCCAGATTCAAAAGAGGATACATTTCTGAACATTAAATAAATTGGATGCTAAGCAATACAGATCCAGATATTATTTAGAAATATAAATTGTATCTGTTAAAAGAATCTTCATTCCTTGCTTTCCAAATAATTGCTTCTACATATTACTACAAAATTTTGATTAATTGTATTTTCGGTGTAACATAAAGGTATCAAATTAGTGAACTATGCAATTAATGAACCCAGCAAATGATGAGGAAACGATGCTAATTATTAGTTATTAGGTTATAAAGGGTCATCGTCGTTACAAAGACAAATTTAGGACACCGAGACAAATTTAGGATGGTGTTCACGTTTCACCAAGGCTTTGGTGAAACTGGCATCCAACTTCATCTGTTGTCCTTTTAATAATTGTAATAGCATGGCATCAGCCATAGGTGTCATTTTGCACTCAACATCTAATTGCATCACGTATCAATTATCACGTCACCATCGGTATCAGTTTACGGAGCTATAGACGGCCATGATGGGCCTTTGACCTTTCGAAGAATATCTTCTCTGATTTCTCATCTAAAATATGACTTTGAATATTTCAATTATTAATAAAATATCAATAAAAAGCGTATCGACGCAAGTTGATTCCATAAAATTAAGCAGTAACGCAATATAGAATGAAATGTGCCTCAATAAGCACGAAGGAGTACAAGTTAGATTGTCGACAGATGAGGGTAAAGCTCGTGCCTGTAGATAAATAAATTAATAATAGAATGCTAGTTTCAACGCCCAGATTTCCCAAGTGACGTTTCATGTATGCGGCGGTTATAAATACACCTACGATAATTATTATTGCAACAGTTCTGTTGCAATATATGTCGCTTTAACAAGAATTGACGATCGGTTACTGCATACTTGAGTGGCTATTTGTTCAAAAATATTGTTTAAAAACAGTAAATTTTTTGTCTATCGAGTGCAATGAATGAGTTACAATGAATACAGCATGAAAGTTCAAAAATTTGGCAACAGATCTTTTCAATGATCTATACATTGAAAAAAAGATTTTGCTAAAGAATTAAAAAATTTAGTTAATATAGATCTGAAAATAATTTTGTTGCTCTATCAAAATAATTATATAAGAACATTTGCTTTGCAAAAAGTTTTAACATTCTAGTAACCAGTTTAAGCGTCCTACATAATTATTTTGATTCAAACAAAATTATTTTCAGATTTGCAGCTAGATTTTTAGTTACTTTAGATACTTCAGAAAAATCATTCTTTTCGTGTAATTAATTCTGCATGCGTTGTCTCTTAATATAAATATGATTTCATTTGAAACCTGATTGGTTAAGCGTAATACCATTATTCTTAGAAAGCCAAATGAAACATCACGAATGTTAGCGTTATTGTTATCTTACGTGCAGACATTATTACTTGCGTCGAGAAAATGTACGGTACAAATGTACAATGGAGGATATCACGATGTAGTAGAAAATCCACCAGAGTATGTCCTTAATTCGCTTTAATGACTTAACACAAGAAGATCTGTCTCTTTCCCAACCGACCGAATTTGCTAATTCTTCTTCTTCCCTTTTGCCTCCTTTTCCATTCGCACTTCTTTACAGGCCATTTAACCGCGCTGTTATCAAATGTCTGATACATCGCCACAATAACGTCCTATCCAGTAATATCTCTGGCTGCAGAGAACTGTTTTCCGCTGTAATGGCACTCCATCGCCTTCTTCAATCAATGTCCAATAAAAGTACCGAGAGATTGTAAGAACGAGGAGCAAACAATTTATTATCAGCACTCTTTCTTTTGCATAGATGATTAAAAAGCATACAGTAAATTTATTGGATTTCTGTCATGTGTTGAATTATACTTTAAGCCCACTTTAGATAATTTATGTCATCATTTAGGATAGAATCTTACTTATAATTTTATGTAACTTGTGATATAGAAAATAATTGAAGAATTTTTAAATCCAAAACATGTATAAATTTAATTTAATTAATTAAATATATGAAAATGTATAAAATATACAAATTATAAATTATCTAAATTAAACTTTAAACTTATACATATTTTGGAACAATAAATTATATTATTATTATATTTTATAATATAATATTAAATACATATAATAAAGTATATACCATATACATATAATCATATGTAATTAAATATAATAATAAGTATCTATATTATTATATTAAATTTGAAAATATTTAATATAATATGATAGATGTATATTATTATATTAAAATATGAAAACAGATTTTTATCTGTCTTTTTATCTTTCTGCTTTTTTCGTAGAATTTTTTAAAATCAACTATTACAAACTGTATGAGGTAGTTCTAAAGTCTAATATACACAATGTATTTCCGATAGTAATATAGCGTGTTTGTTTTAAAGTATACTGGAAAACTTGTTGCAATTTGCAAAGTTGGAATATTTTAACTTGATTAACGCGTTAGCTAACGACGAGAAAGCTGGTTTACTAGCATTTTAAAATACATGATGTCTTTTCGTTAACTATTAGCATCTTAACGTCCGCGTCGCCAATAAAAAAGCATCTTATAAATCTACGCTTAAGTAATATCGCTTATGCAATTTTCAAAGCAGTTAAGCTAAGAAAAAGTTTGCAATTATTCTCTTTGCACTGGAAATTTCGATAATAGTACCATTGCGAGTTTTTAGTGCTTCACTTTTTTTCTCGGGCAACGAGACGGCAGCGTAGTACGTTTATTTTGTTTTTTTTTCTGTACTTTGATCAATCGTAATAAGAATTTATCACCTTCTTTACGAATGTGCACCTCGTACATAAACTACCGGTGTGAGAAGGGACGATAGATTAAAACGTGCAATTTTACTGAGTGCTTCTTACCCTGGTTATACTGCATGTCTCATTGAAACAGACGTTAAAACCTTCCTTTATCGTTCCTACGTTTAAGCTATCGTTTTTATTAAACATCAAGCTGTTACACTTTGGTTTGATCTGCGAGATCATTCTGCGAGACGGAAATTTAACCAAACTTATAGATCCTATATTTTTTAGTTTATTTATATTTTTATTCTTTATATTCTAATTTATCATTTTTTTGTATCGTTACTATGTTATGCTTCATTTTCTCTCTCTCTCTCTCTCTTCTAACTTATATTATTATTAATTTTTTTGCATTTATTTCTCTACTTTCTTCACCGAGATGTGCTGAAGAAAATTTAATATAAAACGTCTGTAATATTTTGTTCCTTTTTATTTTTTTCCTTTTTTATTTGTCTGTTTAAGAATAAATAAAGTTGTCACTTTTCCAATCTTATTTTGACTCGTATCTTTAACTATGTTTTATCTTTATTAAAATCTAACCATTTACGTCATAAATAATATAAGTTTTTTTATTTAAACAGCTTGCTGCAACGGCTGTACTTTTTTAATTTGACAGAATTTTAATTTTGTTTCATATTTTTAAATATGGACTGGTTTTTAAGAATATAACAAAATTCTCACTGGACATTATATTTTGACTGATTTTCTGATTATGTATGTAAGATGTTTTATTTTTGTACATTGAAAATGACCCGATCGGTGTCGAAACGTTTGATTTTTGTATATATATACGTTTATTAAAGATCTTATATTGTAGTTGGCTCGTTTGCCCTTGTTTTATTTATTGATTTATTCTATTTGAGCCATATTAACATTTAATTATTTTAATTTTGTATTTTTAGGAAGCAATTTCAACAAAATACTTTGCATAAATTAATTAAATAACCAGAGACACTTTCTACTGACAAATATCACAATTATTTAAGTGATTTTATTTAAAATTTTCATCAAGTCTATTAAGTTTATTATAGTTTCTTTATTGTTTACGTCTAACCTCAGAAAACAATTTTTTGTAATTGCTTATATAAATACATGAAAGGTACAATACATATAACAATACACATACAACGCACATAAAATAAACATGTTTATTTGCTTAATAAATCAAATTTGCGCGCAATTCTAATAAATCCAACGTGACCTCCATTCTCAAAGTAACTTTCTTGAATATTCAAAAGAGACAAAGACTTTCGTATATCGCGTTGCATCAACGATAGTATAACATGTAAATTATGTATGACTAGATAAGGATCAATAGACCTTGCGATTTCGTGGTGACGTTATGAGTTCACTTGTACTACAAATTTTTTTAATGTCGGGTAACGAATATTTTTCAACTACGTTTACTCATTAAATAACCTGCAGTTTCATATTTTTTATGACCAGCAGTATCAATATACATATCAAAAAAACATTGCTTTTACGTTATCCGTTTGTGTTACGCAGATCATATCCCCCCCCCCTCTCCCACTGTATGAGTATCGTTCAGAGTTTAATCTTAGAATTCTTTTTATTAATAAACATTTTATTCCCCCTATATGGCGTTTTGCACATACGAGTTCGCTCTAGTGATAAATCTCTCTCTCAAATACACCGCGCATCGCGCCGAGCTTTGTAATTAAATCTTGTCAATCTACGCGTCTCGTCAAATATTTAATTCAAACATTACTCTCGCATAGCTTTGATGGTGCTTGTTGGCATTGAATATGTATATATTCTGATAGTACTAAAAAATTTAACACAATAAATAATTTTTGAAATTCGATATGGTTGTTTGCAAGAAGGAAATGGAAAGGCAGAGGGTAAAATGTGCAACAAATGATATAAAAACTGTGACATAAAAAGTCTTCTAGTCTTTATCTAATTTTCATCGAATTCTACTATGGACCGTATAGAGGAAAATTTTAGTTTTGCAGCATTATTTAAGCATGTTTCATATTAAAACTTAAAGTAAACCTTTACAACGGATACAATGAAAAATCCGTACACTGTTGAAAATAATGTGTCGAATTTAACATAAACCGCATGTCGCAAACGGTCCATTCAAATTTTTGAGTTAATTATACACAAGATGAATATGTTAGAAGGTAACACAAATATTATGTAAGAGGATAAATACAAAAAGGGTAATATCAACACAGTTTGTAAAAAAAACCGTGGAAGCACTTTTCTTTCAGAAAATTAACATTTGTGATATGTTAAATTAACGTATTTCATTCATTTGTCTCAGAATTTACGTTTTAAAACACATTATTTTTATGTTACTTGCTCACTTATTCATAAATTGTGTCATTTTGACATTTAGAAATGTTGAATATCAATTTCATACAAAATCTTTAAATAACATTATGTTAAATTAACATTCAAATATGTTAGAAAATTCAACACGAACTGTTAACATAGAATGTGAGTGGACCGTTTCTAGACAAATACACAATTTTTTTTACTATGTAATAATTGGAAGAACTTCGTTCAAATTCGAAATATGATATACATTACAACCTCTTAATCAATTCTTTTTGTCCTTTATTTTACTGAAAATCTCATCGACTTCGACTTTTGATCCTCTTACGGTCAACTGAATTGATTCATATTTTGCCTCGGAGCTACCCTGAAGCAAAGGTCCTTAAGCGTATCTATTGCTGAAAACAGAATTTAAAAAAGTTAAGCTGATGGTTTTGAGAAATCTCGCAAACGAACAATAATCGGACGAATGAACGGATTGATAGTCGGACCAACACACTAAAATTATAAAGTAATTCGCTGCATTAATTAATAAAAAGATGTAAAAAGGAGGTATTATTATGTTGATATTATAAATAAATAAATATGTAAGTTGTTAATTGCAGTTATCCGAACATTAATTTCCTTAATAATCAATATCTAAACACATGCATATAAAATAAAAATCATTATTACAAGTTTCTAAAATGTTATGATTATATTTATATTATTTGTGTAATATCTCGTTATAAAATTCCTTGTTAATTCTAAAGTTTCATATGCACATGAGATAACAGGTATACGTTATTATCCTCATTGTTCAATTAATCGGCTTGTACAGCTAATCGACGTTTTACTGTACAGCAAAACATGATTTACAACAGCGCACACAAATATTAGCATTAGTGAACAGGTCAAGTTTTATTGCTTTTGTACAGCATCGGAAGAGCTCCATTTATATTCGCAAACAATTCATTCATAAAGAGAGCAGTTGCCGTGTGCGTTGTATAAATGCATCGACGTAATCCCGTTCTGATTGGCAAAGTTTTTAAATGCTTTCGTTAGAATACCATTATGTATGTGTCTCTTTATCTCCACGGAGATCTAGACACAAATCCAACTGCCGTGCTGGAATAAAGCAGATCGCTCTCGGAAACGACCTGTGTAGCCGTCCTTATACACGAGTACACACGAGCATGCGTTTATGACTGCATTTTTCTTAACCCGGGACGGGTGTCTCATCCTCGAGAATAACTGTGGCGTAGCTCCATGTTCGTTGTGGATTTGCCCGAGCGACGAATAGCAAGTAAGAGCTGATCCCTTGGTCGTTGACGATCGCTCCGCATTTCGCCGGTACACGCTGAATCCTCCACAAGACGGCATCTTGACCCCGGTATTTTCCAGTATAGCGGCAGTAGTGAAGACTCAATTTCGAGTACTCCTCCCGGAGGCCCTTCGACCTTTCAGCCGATCCCCTTACGCTCTCGTCTTTACGTGCCTCCCTGAGCATCGTCGAAATGCTATCCGGAGGAAAATGCCGTAGCGAACAACCGACGAATCGTTGTACCGATTTCCAGCGTGCTCCAGCTGAGTCGGAGCAATGGACTCGTTCTTATTATCGTTGAACTCGATTTCTACGATCGTCAAATATTCTTTTTAATTAATCGTGGAGCATATTTAATTTTTAATTTATCTCAGTGAGATGCAAACTGAAAAATTCGAATTTTTTATAGATAAAAAAGTAACACTTATTTTATATTACATACGTAAGACAGAAAACTCTCCTAGACTTCTAAGCTATCAAACGTCCTCAAAAGAAAACGTAAGTCAAATAAAATTGAACTAATTGAAAATATATATCGTGACTGTTTATTATACTTGCCGCTTGATAGAACTGTGTTCTATCTAAATGCAAGAAATATAAAAAATAATTTAAAAGAATTTCGAATTTCGAAGACCAAGAAGAATAGATAATGAAGTTAAAATAATCGAACACAAATTAGTTTTAATAGATAAGAACGTAACGATTATTTATATAAGAATGTAACGATTATTTGCAAATTATCGTTTCTAATTTAATTTTCAGGATACTGGAGCAATGAACAGTTTCTGATCTACGCTAAGCAAATAATGAAGTAATCTGTACACACATAGGAGCCGTAATTACCAGCAGTATTAGCTGCGGCTACCTTTGCGGTGTGTTTATGATAGCGGTATGCAGGATTAGTTCTTCGGCATTTACATCTCGCAGCTCGTATGGATAAACACAAAGTTATCGTGAGATAAAGCGACGTAACGATCGCTTGTAATCAACGAATTTGCGGCCAAGCCTTATCTACTTGTACATTGTCCATACAATGTAGCTTACCGCGGTATCAACTTAAATGCGTCTATATACCATTCAGGAAACCTCTCATTATATTACGCGAGAATTGCAACAATGATGTGATCATAATTGTTGCTTACACTCAGTCACGTACGTGAAATTTTCATCACCTATGCACACCTACAGTAAATTAGAATAAGTTAAAACAATCGTAGATTAACAAGCGCGGACTATATAACAAATTAAATTGCAAAAATGGCAAAAATTGTATAAATAATCTTCTTTCAAAACTCAGTTGGATAAAATTTTGAATATATAAACATAAATTTATATAGTCTCGAAACAATAAATCAGTCTTATTTAATTCAAGAGAGAAAAGTTGGAATTATATTAATAAAATCTTAATAATGCTTTATTTTTGTACTGCATTAGTTACGATCAGATTATGTATTCTAAGTAGCAAGATGACATTTTATTGATATTAAGACATCATCTTGCTATATTAGGACGTCAAGAATATTTTTTGTCTCGTTATCAAAAACCTTTTTTGAGAGAGTAGCTAATTAAAATTGAATGATATTAGTTCGATACAGTTTTAAGAATGTCTACGTGTCGAAGTAATCAAGAAATAATAGTTGCAAAGCTGCTCTTCTTTATCAAATAAAAAAGAATCCTCGCAGATCATTATCATATTATGTATTATTCCGCATTATAACACGCTTACGATGAAACGGGATTTTGAGAAATGGAAGTTAAAAGCAATTCGCCTACATAGATGCGGAATACCATCTTGACTTTTGAATCGGCAAACGAGCCGATCGTGGATAAGACCTTTAGAGAATAAAACGAAAGGAGCCTTGACGACAATCGAGCGAGAGGATATGAACCGTTGGAAACTTATTCAGAAATCACGGAACGCCGAGTAACAAAAGTTTTACGGTCGAGTTCTATGGATAGCTGAAAATTAAATCCTACTGAAGACGGGGAATGTTCGATCTTATAATGCGCTCCAGTAGCAATCGGCATATGATCATTCATCATAGCCATTTCTCATCTTTGCACAAGTTGAGGTGCGCCGATAATAATTCAATAACCAACGCTTTGACTAATTCCGTTTAAGACCTTTCGATATATGAAAAACGGTTGTAATCGAATGATTTTCAGGTATCAGATAATACTTACTGTCAGTTTATCGTTAGTTTATACTTTTTTACAATTTAATGGTTGCGCGAGCATAAATATTTATAATTTAATGGTTGTTTGGAAAAATAAATATTACAACCACTGTTAAATATTCAATTTATTAAACGTTAAATTTGTTAAACGTATATATTGGATATATATTATTTGTTTTATATTTTATTTACTTCTCAATATTTCATATAACATTTTAAAAAATCAATATATCAGTTAGTACATATTGTGAATTTTTATTTTAAAAATTTATATATATATAATAATATTTATTGTAAGTGTCAGAAGATAATAAGAGCCAATACAAGGTATATCATATTATGTACGCATAAAATTTCTTCTCATATAACAAAAATAGACATTTTAATCTTTGTTTTGAGTTATTTTTAGTACCTAAATATTTTGTTAATAAAATTCGCACAAAGTATGAAATATATTGATACAAAATTGAAGCAAACCATCATACAGAATATGGAACGAGGTGCACAGTCAATCAGTTTTGCAATTTTTTATTCATTGACTATGCACCTCATTTCATATGACGGTTTGCTTCAATTTTGTATCAATATGCTTCAAACTTTGTACAAATTTTATTATTAGCAAAGTTTTATATATTGAAGATGATCTCAAACGGGGGTTAAAACGTTTATATTTTTATTATATAGGAATAAATTTATGTATACACATGACCTTCTTGTGATAGATTTATGTTTTGATTTATAGCCTTTAAAGCCTAAATCTAATCATATCTTTTATGGATAATACATTTGTCAAAAAAAAAAATCAAAAACATTGATCACATATACTTTTACGAATGACTTAAATTGTAATTATTACCCATCTACGTGTATATTTAATTAATTTAAGAAATAAACGTAAAAGCAAAATATATGCAATACAATAAGCGTAAAATGCATATAGCTTTATTTTTCTTTAATTCTATTTAACACAAGTATTCACGCTTCTCGTAACTTCGCGATGTTGTGCGAATATTCTCATGAAAAGTCGGACACGAATTACCCGTATGTGCGCTCAACGATGCAAATGAAACAATTGACGTAAATATTTGACGCGTCTACATTTACTTTTTGCTGCGCCCGTGAGTTTAAACAGACCTGCATAAAACGGCTAAGACAAGCGCAAGATACACCTGACACCTTTTCGTTCATCCGCTAAATAAAACCAAGCATGTCAAGTGCGGTATAAGAAGCGACATGAGATGACATACAGAGCAACACGGTGGAAATAGCAACCTTTGGGTTGCCTTTATATTCGTAATGCGCATTGTTGAGCACGATTCTGTCTTATCAAACATGAATTTACATGAAAAACGACATGTAAGCGGAGAGCAACTTTCAGGTGAGGATTTGATCAAATTATTAATATTTTGAATCAAGTTAATAATGGAAAAATATCATAATTTTCTACAAATAATAAAATTTATTTCTATTTACTTAATTAATAATGAAAGAGAGCTACAGAACTTTCTTATATTACATTTTATTCAAAATTATAAAATTTAATTAAAACATCTGCACTGATATTAAAATAATGAGGAAAGATTTCCGAATTCGACGCGCAGTTTGCAGAATTAGATATGTAGTATATAAATTCACACGAAATTATTTAAACACTAAAGATCCAGCTTGATGTTTTATATATTATATATGGTATATATATCTTTTTCCAATTTTATTATATTATTCAAACAAATTCATTATTTCAATAAAATTATTGTATTATTTTACTGGAATTATAATTATGTTACACATCAAACAATTTTATTATTTCAGTAAAAGTATTTTACGTTACATAAATTTTTATACAAAACTAAAAGAAATCATATTGTCAAAATATTTATTTTATCATTTATTTTCAACATAGACCCTTTAGGAACTTGTCTTCAAAGAATCATTTCATTAAAAATGAATCTACAATAAAAATATAATAAGTCCTAAGCCATAAGAAATTGACCAATCATACTTGAATGTGAAGAGACTAATCGACTGTGATTGCTTAATTTTTTAGCATTTTACAATAGATGTAAAATGCTTAAAGCATTTTAGGGGCCCGGCATAAAAGATTTCACAATGCTACGCCTTTTAAGTGTCGTATGTATGATTTACCTACCTATAAACAAGAAACACAATTTCTCTGCGTTTATCTCACGGTGATGCCACGTACTGCTCGTAGATAAACGTCTTTAATGAATTCACTACTCTTCAATTCATTTTATGCAAAAAAAAGTTTTATTTTTATCGAGTAATATTTAGTGCAATCAAAGACAATGCTCTTTCATCGAAAAATATTGTTTCAAACAATCGTGTTTTTTCTGCCAACAATATGATTTAATGCAACATTTTAAAAAATTATATTTACTAAAATAATGTTTTATTTAAAGTTATATTGTTTCAGTAAAACAAACTAAACAAATAGAATTACCGAATGTAAAGAAATATTTTTCTCTGTAAACTTAATCAAAGTGCTTCGTTCCAATTTTCTTAAACTTCGATTTCTCTAAGTAAACGAGAAAGAGCTAAATTGTGTTAGAATGTTATCGCACGCGGCAATTAAATCTGTGCAATAACGGTCCAAAAATATTGTACGTCGGCGGTGCATAATTCACGCGCGGACTGACTTGATTAACAAATATCGCGAGGAGCCGTAGATAAAAACTAGCCGAAAGAGGAAATGAATCGGACCGAGGAAAACGTGATTGCGCGACGCAACGCGACGGCGGCGGCGCAGCGACGGCGGCGTCGGCAATAAACCACAAATCATTGTTTTATGAATATTCAGTACCGGCCGCGAAAATAACGTCGGTTGCGGGAGATCGATCGGCATTTCCTTCCTTCCTCTATCCTTATGCCGTCGTTTTAAGCTCGCCTTATGCAAATGCGACCGCGTCCGACACCTCCCATCCCATCGGCTCATCCAACACGTGCACGCGTGCGATTCCCAGCGGTGACGAATGGATAAACAATGACGCCGAGCCGTCTTTCTCCCTTTTATTCGTCTTCTTTAGGAAGTCCCGCGGTTAAGAGATCAAAAGAAAAATGGTTGGTAACAATCCGTTCTCATGACCTGCCGAACGAAGCGAGAAACCTAGTAAAGTACGCGTCCGACGAAAAAGAGCAGGAACCGTTTGCGTCTTCCTTCTTTTCCTTTTTTTTTCTTTCGAATTTAGTAGCTACACCCGAGAATGAAATTACCGAAGTCCATCGCGAACTTTCAGACGATAAATTCGTGTTGCCTTCCGTAAACGTTTCGTTGGAAGCGTTAAAAAATCTGTCGTCCGTGACGATCAATTTGCACTTATTTCTTTGCATGCGCATTAAAAAAAAAAGGGATTGCAACAATGTATTCGCATTTATGTTATCCCAAGAGAGAAGGAAAGGGAGAGAGAGAGTAAAAAATGAGTGAAAATCCAAATGTTCCAAGTGCGTTTCATCTCTCTCATTTAGATAATTAGATTTTCCGAATCTTTAATAATTGAAGTGCCATTCGAATACTTTCAAAGTACGTCGGAAATTACATTCATTTCCGTTAAATCTGTGCTCTCCGAAATATCAGAATGGCAACCGCGCTTATGAAATAAGCTGAAAAACCAGATGTAATTCTTATTCAAAATATTCACGCAATGAGCATCGCGCGAACTGACTTTTTTTTATTTCATACTGTAGATATGAAATCTCTCTGGTAGGTATATTTTCCTGGCGGTGAACGTAATTTAATTACAGCCACGGATGTTGCCTGATATTTGCAAATGTGGATAATTAAAAATGGTGCTTGTTATTATTTTAATAACTTCCATAAAAACAGGCCTCGGGATTCGACAGGAAGTTACATAGTGCAGTGTTTTTCATCAACGTTGCAGGATCAGTGATGCAGTATTTTTCAACTTTATCGGTTTTGGTATTCTCCGGGCGGACGATTTTAGAAACTTAAGAATTGATTTTGATATACTCAGGACTTACTTTAAGGCCACATACACTCGCCGAGACGGACACCGATGTAATTTCCACGGTTGGAGAACAATGAATTTAAGTTACGACTTTTAACGGCTGCTAACTGCCACGGTCTATTTCATTTTCTCTTTATCCGCTTTTCTCTTTATCACTTTTCTCGCGTGGAGAGTAGCATCGAAAGCAATCGAGGCAATAAAGATAATTTGAGAATGATATGTAACTGTATCATATACGTGTGTACATATAAATTGCGTATACATAATAAACATTTGTGTTAATTGCAGTCTAATAATACATACTTAAATTCATATATCCGGATATCAAATATATTGTTGACAAATACCTGGACTAATTTTCAATTAAAAAGTTTAGTGGAAAGTCGTGAAACTAAAAAAATCTTATAATTATATGATTATATAATATAATCTTATATAATTATATTTTATCATCTTATAATTATATAATTACATCGGAGATTAAGCTTCAATGTGTCTGCTGAAATTTATACATCTGGAAGCAAGTTAAGATTTTTTCTATTTATTTGTATTCTTGAAATTTTGATTTCTGTAAAATCCTACAATATTTATATCAACATTTGCATAATTGCAAATATTAAATAGTGATATTAAGAATGCTATTAAAGTCTCTTAAAAAACGATTGAATTTTCCAGTTGAACTGACATAACGCTTGATGTGACAAGAACTAAATATTAAGTGTATTCAAATCTATGAACATTTTAAACTTCCGCGACCAGAAACTCTGCCCGGACACTTGGTTGGATTTTCGGATCTGTAACTGTGTTCGCAGGACAAGTACACGAAGATCTTCGATAAAGTAATAGTTCTGCAGAAGTCGGGGCGAAAAGAAGGAAGATGCTCGCGGGGATATTCTACGACAGTTTGTAGTCCCTTTGATCGCGCGGGAATCTCCCCGGGCTAGCAACGGAAAGAAAACGCGAGTATCCGATCCTTTAAGTGTCCCCTGAGGCGGCGAACAAACTTACGATATTTTCCTGTCGGCGAGAATCATAGGTTAGGCAAATAACGCTTGGTATTGTGAGCGAACAGACACGAGCGGGCTTGAACGTCGCGACTTTTCTTCCGTATCATTCAGCTTTCCGAAGCAGCGTCCAAACTTACTCGTGCAAACTTTACTGCATCGTACACGAATGTCCTCGGGAGGAAGCTGCCGTGACATGCATCTAACACGGATTTGAATAAAACGTATACAATGAATACATATATATACAAAATTTATTTGCTGTAAACATCCAAAAACTATCCAGATCTTCCATAAAACAAGGTAGTAACCAGTTTTATCTGCGTTGTTCCCTTACGCTGTTATCTGTTATAAAAGAATTCTCCTTTCTCACCTACAGAACTTTTATAAATACTTGATACTGGAAGGTAATAATTAACTATTTACTTTGAGTATTAAAAATACTGTTGTATAATACTTTTAGTATAATTACTGTTCAAAATAAATAATTAATCACGACTTTTCAACATTAAATTTTCAGCATAGTATTGGGTTTCTGTAAAGAAAGTAAGAACATAAATAATTCCTATGAATAAAAAAATGAATTTTTATAATTAAAGCCTTTATAATCAATGCTGCGTTAAATTTGAACATTTTAAAATTTTTTGATCATATTTTTATCACACACATACAATAAAATTATATAATAATATTTAATTATGAGCAATACCATACGAAAAAATCTTTTTGAAGTATACATTGGATAATTTATAATACAGAAATAAAAATTTGGAATAAAATTCAATTAATAACTTTGTGTGTCGCACAAAACGAAAATTATTTGAAGACTCAGAATATATATAAATTTATTAAATATATATATATGTATATTAAATATATATATTAAAATGCATATATATATATAAATAAAAATATTTAACATTATTTTAATACATTTTTTATATTTATATTTAATCAACAATTTTAAAATTATCTTTTTCATACAAGAGTCAATTGTAGATAAAACTATAAATAAAAAAAAATAATTAACGTCGAAAGTATTACTTTTAACACCGCGTCCGCGTTTGACAGAAGGCTGTGAAAGTAATTAATTCGCCACGGTGGTCATAAATCTTGGATGCGCTTCTCATGTGTCCGTGATAATACGCTACTGTAAAATTAATGGAGTTTATAGCCGAACGTCGAGTTCGCGGTAAATTGTACGAGAGTGAAGCAGGTGAAACGTTTCCGACGAAAGCCACGCAGCATATATTCGTAGGGTAGAATACGCTCTAATTATACACCGTCGCAACGCAATTATCTCGGGTATGATGAAGCTATTACTGGCACCGTGAACCGGCAGAAATAATCTTCATCGTTGATAAAACTTTTCCGTTGTCGCATGTTTAATCCAAAATCAATTCGAATCGGACGAATTTATGTGAGATTGTCTCGTCGTTGAAACTTTTCATGAATATTTTTCATTGAAGCTTTTATTAAAAAACTCTTCATAATGCTTTTAAATGTCAAATGTACACTGGAACTTTCTGACATTACGCAAAAGCGAAAAATTTAAATAGACAAAATGATCGTCCGATTAATAGCTTAGTTTTAAAATATAATTGTAATAAATGTACCCATAATTGTTCTTTTATATTGCTCACTAGTTATAATAAAAGTAAATTAAAATGTTAATTTTTTACTAAATTTTTTCTTAATATCATTGATTTTGTATTAAATTTGTATTTAATAATGTAATGATTGAAATTAGATTTTTCATTATAATGAAATTTTTAACTATCGATAAACTTTGTTTGCAAAATAATTATTTTATCATATTAAAAAATTGCTAAATTTGTAAAATATTTGATAGCTACAGCTATACGTATGTCCACTACGTTTAATCTAGGTAAACAGAATACATTCGCTACGGTAGTCAACAATCATATTATCGTGATCTGGCAGCTTGTAATCGAGATCGGTCAAACAGAATTACGCACATGCTGTGAGCGCATGAAATCAAAGTGAAATGAAACACGGACAATTACTGTAACTGAATCTCGTCCGCTAACGAAAAGGCAACAAGATCTATTAAATTGCATTGACACCATCCATACTGGTTACTTTATCAAACTATTGTGCATCAATTTTCATACACGTTAAAATTTGCTAAAATACAATTAAAGGTAAAAAGTTGAAATATTTTTTTCAGTTATCATCACTTAACAAACGATTAAATATTACTATATGTCGATAAAAAATAAATTTTTAATTATATTTTGACATGTATTTTGATTTGACTTGTAATAGTATTACAAACTATATATTATGCATAACTGAATTTCTCCATGTTGCTAGCTAATGCAAATGCTACTCAGCTTAATTTATGTTGCGTCTCTAAATAAATTAGCGTAAGTATGCAACGCATGTAATAATGAAATTAGTTTGTTGAGTCGTAACCATCATTAAAGTACATATAATTAGAATGGTTACAAATAAATAAATAATATTTTCATATACAAATATCCTTAAAAAATACAAATATTATAGAGATACCGGTTATTCTTTCATCTAAAATAGCTCTTTTGTCACGCAAAAAAAAACATTATATATATCCATAAAAAAATATTCACTTTCTATGAATACAGTGCAAGGAATATTAATCATATACTTTTTTAATTGAATACGTTTGCTATAGAAATGATTGCTGGAACAATATTTCCTTTAATTTAAATTATATCTTATTTATCTTTCTTTTCAATTATGCAAATTTGGTGATGATTTTTAAAACAAAGAAAGTTTGATACGGGCAAATAATATAATTTTGTAATTCAATGAGGGAAGTACAATATTCTAAAATTACGTAAGAGAGAGAGAGAAATTGCTTTTCGGTTATATATTTTTGTACCTACTAATTGGATGTAAGGGTGCACACGCACGTCGCGTTTCGTATCTAATGGAATGAAACAAAACGTCGTTAGACTTGAGGTCCGCATTAAGCTCAGGTGACTGAATGATCGCGACGTAATCCCAATTACAGCCGTACAGATTGCGTAAAAAACTTTTCTACGACGTACGGAGTGCGCGAATTAGCTCGAACCGCTC
>NW_017257730.1:109977-176172 GCF_001594055.1 Mycetomoellerius zeteki
ACATCCCTAGTTTTTATTATCATTTATACTGACGTCCAAGTATACGTCATCTCGCGCCCGACAGGACATCATAACGCAGGCAAAAATGTAGAGAATGAGAAATAAGCTTGGCAGTATGTAATTAGGAATGTCATCGCACGCTATAAAGATTGAAAGCGAGTTAGCTGACTTCGTAATATTATGCATATTTTAACAAAATAATTCAATAAAGTAAAGAAGATGTGACATTTTTATCAAATTAAACGTTGACAGTAATGCTTGATTTATTTAATGAATAATTACTTATTTACTAAAAATAAGATATACATTATATTGATATAAGAAAATAATTATAGATATATATATAAATATATACAGGGTGTTTCATAAAAAATATGGGCTTCACTTCAACATTAGTTAGGGGACACAAAAACAATGAAAAAGATATCGTAGTTTTATCGTTTCAATATTCAATATTTGATTATAAGTAAAAATTGTACAAGAAGATATAAATCTTCTTATTATAGATATATATAAAAAAAATAAGTGAAGCTAAATAAAAATTGTAATCCTACGTTTGTGAGTTACATAGATGTAATATAGCAAAGCAGTCTTTAATTTGTGTTGAAAATTTAAGCATGTCGAGCTTTACTGAACAACGTAATAAAAGGCTTAGCAGCCTTATAAGTACGCAGAAACGGTAAGATTTCAGAAAGCTAATCCAGTAAAGCCAATGATAAGAAACTTAATTTTGAGATCTCTACTTTACTCCTGAAAAGATAATTCGCTCTTTCCTATGTAGTATAAATTTTTCTCTACTAACATCGTACTATATTTCTGTCCTCGGATAATCGCTGATACGAACGTAATTAAGGCACATAAGAAAGATTTCACTAGACAGATGAAAGAAGGGAAATACATAAAAGATTCCATAGCAGTTTTACACTTCCCGTTTTATTAAGTTGTAACTAATTTTTCATAAAACGACTGTTCTTATTAAACGTACGGAAAAATTCTCAGAAATATCCTATGCAAGAGTACCACTTTCGCGCCGACAAAATAAAATGTACTTGCTAAAAGCTGCTGTTGAAATTCGCGGGGTAATTTCATCAGAGTTCATAAGCGTCATTAAAGTTTACGCTTTAACTTTAAAGTGCAATAAACATCGTATACCGGCATCCTCGCGAAAAGCGCCGACCTTAATCGATACACGCCGGCGCGGCGTCGTTCCGGATCGACAAACCACCGTTCCCTTGGGCGCTTTTTCCGTTCTTTCCGCTGCATCCGATCGTCGCAAAGCGACGACCAAGCTTGCTCAAAGGAACCCGGAGAACCATTAAACGATGCAAAGGGGTGACAATGGCGGTGCCGAGGCGACAAAGGCGATCGCTCGCGTTCTTTCTTCATCATTCTCTTCACTAGTTCTCTCCTAAGTTTTTTTTTCAAAGCGACAGTAATGGCTGCGTTCAGCAGAAAAAACTGATCAGTGAATTCTTTAATTTGATTGGTTCCTACACTTAGATCTAGCAAAAAACTAAAGGCAAGAACCAATCATATTAAAGAATCATTGAGCGCTCGCTAACAGTTTTTTCTACTGAACGCAACCAACGAGAATTTATTTTTTGATATAAAAAGATGATCCAAATACTTTTTTCTTTTAGAAGCATGAATTTATATTAAACTAATAAAATTGATGTCTTAAATAGTAATTTTAATACAGTACTTTTTATTTTGTATAATCTATTTTTTCTGAGTAAAGTAAATAAAATATTAAGTAAAGGAAATAATTTTTTCGTTATCTCTTTAATATATAGCATGGGATAAAAAATCTAATAAAAATAAATGTTATTACATTAAAAGATAAGAAAATAAATGTAATAATCTCCCATCCCGGGTTTTGCAATCTAATATTATTAATTCGATGTTAATAAAGAATCTAAAATTCCAAAATATAAAATTATCTTTATATTGTTAATTAATAGTTTCATAACAAATAATAAATAGAAAATAGCTACGTATAATATTCAGCAAAATATAAAATACAAAATAAAATAATTATCTTTATATTGTTAATAGTTTCATACTAAACAATAAATAAAAAATACTAATATATTATATGAAACACTCTGCACTTTATAAGTTAATAACAGATACTAAGAAATGTTAAATTATCTAACTAATACAATGTACTATTGACACATTCTACAAAGTATATTTTATTTAATTAGATTAAATTTAATGAAGATTCTGTGCGATAAGTAAATTATATCTGATCAATATACACTATTTTTAAAAATGTTGAAGCTTCTAACGTTTATAAAGATATCATCAAAATCAACAATAAGAAAATATAAAGCTCGTAATTTGCAAAACAATAAAAGAAGGTTAGCGACCATAAAGCGAATAATAATGGAAGTTTAGAGAGAAATAAGAATTAATAAAATAATTTATTCTCTGCCAATAAGAATTTAGTAGAGTATACAGAGATCATTACAGATGTAACAAATTTTGTTTTCTTCTCCTAAATTCTTAAAGAATAAATTATTTTATTAAATAATTTTTGCAGCTAACCTTAAAATTAACAATATCGCACACTCTCCGACAATCCCATTCCTCTCCTCTTCTTACTCCTCTTTTTCCTCTACTTTTTCCTTCTTTCACTTTTCTTCAAATCTTCCTACCACAGTTAAACAGAGGACAGAGAGAGAGAGAGAGAGAAATAGAAAGACCCATGAGGAACTCGCTGACCGGTTCGCCGGCAGCGAGAGGGTAAGTATCAATTACACGGGTACCTCCCGTTAGAGTTTTCCGGAAATTCGCGTAGTAAGTCAAGCCCGGGGACACTGGAACTCCGGCGGGCGAACAATGCCGGCAGACCGCGGGAGCTTTCGCATTTGCATATGAATTGGTGAAGTCTCTGCAGGTCGGCGACGTTGGCCCTGGCCTCCGGACACCTCCGACCGCCTCCATCACTACCACGGACGGCCAACGAAGGTGAACGCATACGGGCCAGGTAGTTAACGACCCGGCTGGCTGGATAGTTCGAATTACCCTGAGGAGTTGAGTTGATAACTGGATACTTGCTTGACTCTCAATAATGTTTGCTCGAACATCATGATGATACACTTATTAACGACGTTTATAACTACTTAGACGAATAGAGCGTAAAATTATGGAACTTTCTTCGTAAAAATTTATAAACGTACTCCTTAATTTCGAAAATTCTATTCAATCTTAAAATTAAACCTCTTTTTACGTTCCTTAATTAATCTTAATTAACACGCGCACATCATTTCCGCAAGGAAAGAAACGAAATCAAAGCTCCGAAAGTCTAAGACTCTGTATTTTTTTTCTGGAGAACTAACATCAACCGTATTATGTTACAAACTTATGAGACATACGGCAAAACAATGATTCGTTCTCACGCGCTGTGATTAAAGAGATCGCGTATTCCGTTTCTGTTTGGTACGCGTAATTGTCGCAACGTCTTTAAATTACATGCGGTTAATTAAAGCGCAATTACGATTCGGTCCGTGGAGAGAGCCGTCATGAAATTACATCTTATACGAGCTCTCCCTCTTTCGGTCGGGCGAATTCCCCTCAAGGCGATAGGTCCCGGAGGTTTACTTAGGCCGCGCGACGCACGGATACCGGAATGTTTGCGATTTTGCGAGCGTAAACCAATTACACGTTGCGGAGACGTGGACTTCAGGAGTAACCCCGATCTCGATCGATTCACCGTACAGACGTGTATACGTTGAACGAGATTGATATTGCTCCGCGATATATCTCGCAGCAAAATAGAGCAACGTCAAATTTGATAAAAATTTCTTCATTTAAAATAGAAACAATATATTCTATCATCGATATAAGTCCAATGCCAATTTGATAAATTAAAATTAAAAATGTACAAAAAAGAGGAGCAATTAGAATCGATGAGGGTGATAAAAGGCCTTTATAAATTGTTCTATTTTTATCAAATAAAATTTTGGCTCAAAGCTAAAACTATAAGCATAGTTTGATTTAAAATATTTCAGGATTAAATATATTTTATTATTATTACATCGATATTAGAGATGGGGCAACTTTTGTATAAAAATAAAATCATTTATACACACATTTTTCTAGAATAATCTAGGGAATAAAGAATATAATAAGAGCAGAAAAGTTTCGCACCTTTAAGTAAAAACAATTTAAGTAGTTAGATTTTATAAGAAATGAAGCCGTATGATGCAATTTTCGATCTAGAAATTCTGCATTCTGTGTAATTCTAGTAATTTACTGAATCGCATCTGATTTAGAATGAAAAGTCGCATCGTGAGCTTTTGGCCTTAATTATAAATGATTATGGCAATTTATTCGCGGATTAAATCAACTTGAATTTATCAAAGCTTATTTACCACTAATATTTGCTCCATCATCAAAAGTATATCTTTATGCAATCTTAATGATTTATTCCCGGTTTATATTCTAATCCTCTATCTTATAGTTAATTATACTCCTTAGCTTTTTTTCATTCTTTTATCACTAATATTCTTCCAACTTTACATCTCTCATCCTCTCTCTCTCATCCCTATCTCCCTGTCAATCGTACTTTATCTTTCTCATCCCCATTATACTCCCGCCTCTGGATTTATACTCTTTATTGATCTTTTTCACTAACGAAATTTTATTTCTTGCGCTTTATAATTCTGCTTTCGCTTTTCTTCTTTATTCTTCACATTTGTATGCAGCTTATTTTTCCCAACATTATCGATATTATTAATCGCATTTACTGTAAATTGAATGAGAGCAATATTCAACATATTCAATACTATAATAAATGCAATAAAAACAATAGAAGAACATGAATAATAAAAAACCTAAAATTATTTTCTTTTCTGATTAATAAACATATTTGTCGATGGATTACTCAGAACTTTCTCTCGCTTTAATCATTAGTACTAAATTCATTAATCTCGTGTAATTTACCAAACAGAGAAATCGGTGAACAATGAAATAGATACTGGCATTTCTGGAATGTACCGCGTACGTAGAAGTTGGAGGGAAATTAGTATTTCATTCTTGCAGCTACTTGTTTAAAAGGAATCCTAATTGCTCCCTCGTGTAGCCGATCTCCAAACGTATGGAACTTGCTGGAATCTTAAATGCGGATGCGCACATATGATCTTGCTACTGCGGTCAACGGTGGAAACTCATGGATAAATATGTGATTACCGCATGCCATGCATTTCGTCGGTGCATATGTATTTTTTGCCATCGCAGAGGGCTCGTCGAGACATTCACGATGCACTTTACAAGCGATATGTAACTGTGCCAGGGGACATTGCATCGCGGACGATCCAATGGGAACTTCGTCATTCATTATTCCGGCACGGTTGTATAATGCCTGAGAAATCCTGACAGTTATTACAGCGGCGTCGCAGGGATTTCTCCCTCGTCCCACTGGATTTCGAGATTCAGCGAATTACGGCAGCGGAATGGATTTACAATGTTTAATTTACTACTCGAGCTGGGCGGGATTAAAGGCGCCGCTGGAAAATTATTGGCGCATAAAACGGACGGGATGATGGCATTGGTACTCGCGGTTTCGTTACTCATTAAAATATAATTGAAGAGTCGCACAGTCAAGCGATAAGAACGTAGAAAATTTTCCATAAATAAATATTAAATTTGCAAACCTCTCAGCTGTTTCAACCCAAAACTATAAGACAGTCACAGTAAAGAAATTTATTAAACTACTGTGAGTTTACTGCACACACTCACACATATGTACATATATTGTAAATATTTCATATTTTATGTCAAAATATGTCAGAATAAAATATAAAATATCTCGTAAATCATTTAATTTTTTGATTATCCTATCTTATATTTTTTTGCATAAAATATTTTCAAAATTTGATTTACATAAAAAATACGATATATCAATTTATATGTATTTTTTAATTTATTTAAAAAAAAAAAGATTAGATGACACACATAATAAATTTCTCTGCTTGTAAAAATGATGTTATATCAACAGCATTATTTTAATTAAAAATTATCTGGTTAAATCACAAGAACAGTATTAATGAAATAAATAAAATTTTATGAAAACAAGAGTATGACGTATTTGTTTTATTAACAGTGTTATTGAATTAATAAAATTATTTTCAAATAAAATATGTTACTGTTGAAATAAAATGTATTACTTATAGTATCGTTGATATAACATCATTTTTTTCCATGTAGAAAATGCTGCATTTACATTTCTTAATTCTTATTTCTTACTAATGTATTCAAGCTCACCAGATCATAGCGTTAAAGTACAAGTAATAAATAAAGTTGCAAAGTATAAATTAAAACAATTACAACGCTCTTATCTACTGCACGTGAGTAAATCATAAATTCAATCCGCCTGGCTGACAAAAGAAAATGCAAATTTTGTTCTGGGAATGCTTGCAGTGGCACCTTACAGTTTGTCGATCAATCATGCACTTGCCACCGTGCCCCACCCTATGCGCGTTACTCTTCTGAAAGTAATTAATATAAGAAACATAGGCGGGGAGATAACGTGAACGGTAAATGAGCCGCAATTAGGGCGAGACGGTGTGAATCGGATAACGGCCCCGTTTAGATAGTGCCGTTCGAGAAGGAACCGAAGCATCAATGCCAGTCGTCCCCATCAAGCATTAACCTTTCGCCATCGAATCGCACTGAGAATGCTGTTTACAACGGACGGTAATCCTCCACGGATATTCCTAAACTTGCATTCACTTTAGCGCCGCCGTGAAAACCAATTAACTCGACGGGCCCGGTGTGACCCCAGCTGTGCCATCAGGCCGTAATCGAGACATTTGGAAAATTAGCAATGTCCCGGAAAATGCCCCTGGTCATTAGTGAAGGCGTCTCGCTACAGACATTTTGCGTGACTATATCGTGGTATACTCGACATGGTAAACTTTCCGGGAATAGCACTGAGGTGTGCTTACATGGAAATCTCCGAGCTCCAATCTAGATTCTATTCTTACGAGGAGTTAACTTTTCTCTCTTTATTCAAACTTAAGAATAAACTTAAACGTAGAGCTTGAAATTACATTATATCGTTTGACTGATTGATAAATGCAAATTTAACTGCTCGGAGCTGACGTCAAAATCTGTAACACAATAACTGACGCTGGATATGTAAGACCCATTTAACTTATGTTAATTAAAAGATACTAATTAATTTCCAAGAACCAAAATGACATAACTCATATAAAAAAGAAAAAGTACAAAGTATATTTTAATAAGAATAATATAAATTAGCAGATGTAACATAAAAAAAATTAAATTGTTTGACATTTTTGACACTTAATTGAGTGGATCCGCTCCTGTTAAATTCATAATGTCAAATTTGTTATACTCAATTTGAATTTTTAATTATTCTTTTAGGGTTCCTATTCAATATATTAACTAAAACTCAATTTATTAAAATAATGAAGTTAAATAATTTAATTCAAAAAATGTATTAAATTTGACACAATTTCAATTTATTATTAATTAAGTGCATGTGTTAATATAAACGCCGTTTATTTTAAAACTAAGAAATTTCATCGCAGAAATGAGTTAATTTTTAATCACATGTTTCAAACTGAAATAATACATTTTGCCACACTTGGAAATTAAAAATAATGAAATGTAATTTTTAATTCAAGGAGTTGACTTAAATTTTTTTTTGATCCTTTAATATTTACAATAGACCCACCATCAGCTCCGCAGAGTTTAATTTAATAAGATTTTAATTCAATAAGACCGATTTCAACGCACTGTTTCTTTATAAATAGTAAAACAACTCGTTGCGATCTGCAGTTCGCCATAGAAAATTTATGAAGATTTTCTGTGTTAAAAAAGAAAAACAATTTCGGTCTTTTTTATGGTAATATTCCTTGCCCGCAGCTTTCGTTAACACAGAACGAAGCAAATAGAGACGTCGCAAAATATGCAAACATCTAGTTACGAAACACGCGGGCAATTTCCACGAAGCTTTTGATTCGCGCGCGAAGGGGTATTCACCGACAACTCTGACGAGTAGCGACGTCTTTCCGTGATATTTCCATCGAATTTCGCGTTTTCAAGCACCCGCATCCGTCTGGACGATACGGCGTGCTCTCTATTTCGCTCTTGCTCTTGGAACACTTCTATCTCCGCGCAATTACGCGAAAACTTTCGAATGAATATCTGCCGGCAGCTCTGCGGCAGCACGAGGATGCTTCAGTTGTTTTGGGATTCCAGGCTGCGAATAAGGGTCAAGGGGATGTCCTGCGCCGCACCAAGACGTGACGCGACAAGACTCAATGCCACGCCGTATAGCGTTAGATCTTACGGCCGATGTTGAAGCTTAAGATGCTGACCCATAAACGAACGAGAGAAGCTGAGACGCGCGCGGTGAGAATAGCTGGCGAAGAGAACGGCTCGAAATTCGTAGACAAACAGAACTATTCGTCTTTCTCTGGGCGGAACAATTTCCTTGGAATTTATCCTGAAGACTCGACTGTAGTTACAGCGTGCGGAATAGTTACAATGCCTTGGCGCGTGCGCGACCGCGGATAAAAGGAAGTATCTCTGTGTCACGTTATGAGAAGCATAACGCTGATCTCTAGGATTTTTCTTGAGAGTAGCTTTTTTCGCAACCATCCAACATTGGCGCAAATTCATAAAATTGTTTAAATTTAAACTGTACCTAACACTTACATATAAATGTGTTAAGATTTATTAATTTATTATTTTAATGTAGTTGTTTGTTGAAACGTTATTAAAACAAATATTAATTACATTTCACGCACAAGCGAACAAACATATCACTAGCAATTAATAATATTGTCAATAACAATTGATTTATAGGTATATAAAGGTATAATTTATTCAAAGGTATTATAAAATCAAACATCTCATAAACAGGTAAAGGGATAGTTCGTTAAGCTAGTAACCCTGGATCATTGTATACTTAATGTGCATGCAGACTTGCTGTTAGCAAAGCAAACGAGAAGGTGAGGTGACAATCGGAAATGCGAGCATACGATCCACAGATTTTCTCGAAATGAGAAAGGGTAAAATAAAATGAAATATGGTGATTTATCGTCTAATATACGCGCCAACCAATTTGTCCTGTTTCCACGCATGAACTGTCTCGTGTCGTGAGAGCCTGTCCCGCAGGATGCAGACGGAAACATGGATTGCATTTCATAGAGTGGTCTCGATGGCCCATATGATGCGCGCGCGCGCGATGAAATTACAAAATTTGTCTGGGGATTGCACACGCAAGTGCGGCTGACATGTCCGTACCGAAGATACGCCAATAATTGTCCGCGAAATGAAATGACAATTATCGCGGCTGCTGGTGGGCGAGACTTTACTAATCGTGTGGTTGTCATGGAATTGCCAAATTACATCGTTTATATACCTTGCACAGAACAACATTCATTGTCGTTAGCGTTTAATCCCATTTCCCGTGAAAATAAATTAATAGCGATGCTTTATATAATAAATTACAATTATTTTATAATTGATTAAATATTCCATCAGCAAAAATGTGTCTCTGTTTTTCCTGATTTAACTATATTAATTTTCTAACGATACTTAAAATATTTTTTATTGTCATTTTATACAACTAAAAAAAAAGAATTTTTTAAAGAAATTCTAAAATATTGGTGAGAGACAGATTAAAAAAAAGGTAATTTCTAACTCTAATTCTTCCGCGACGTTGCCTTTAGAGCAAACAAAAATTGATGAATATCCGAAGTAAATAATTAATGCATATTATCGTGTAAAAAGCACATACGTCAACATAAATTCAGACGTAAACTACCTACTGGAATTTCTCTTACGCGTTTCCCCGCTATTTTACGTCAGCAACAAATCATATTTCCTACAATTTAATCTTGAGCCTGATTTATTGCCGTCACTTTCATAATGCAACTTCATAATTCCAAGAGACTATAAAACTCGAGAAACTATATACATAATTTGCAATCGCAGAGCTGCCGTCGTTTTCGTTCTGCAGCATTTATTCGGGTATTCTCATGATATGATAACTCTTCGTTTTATGCGCTAGATAGAATCGTGAATTTCTTCACTCAACGAGCATTAATTACTTCGAAATGAACTCTTAATTAATTTACTGTAACACATTCTAGTTACGAATAGACTGAAAGGAAATAATAGACTCATATACAGAACGTCATCCTTCTATCATACTATTTTTTAGATTCTTTGGCCAATCTGAAATTAATTCTTCCTGAAAAACCTTCTCAAGGAAAAGACATATACTGCTATGGTAAAATAATTAGCTATTAAAAATAAAGAACTTCTCGTGAACTAAGCTTGATGAAAGAAAATTGTATTTTTCAGCCAAATAAATTCGCTTTAACATAATTTCCCTCGACATTTTTCCCACTAAAATTTGTCAACACAAAATAAATGTAATAAAAAGTGGAACATTGCCGCATAGGATATATGTTCTCGAAATGTATATGACATAATATCTGCTATTAAGATTAATACGATAATGTATTTTTTTATGCTATAATAATAAAATAACAAGAATAATAAAATAATAATAATTGGGACATCACGTTCAAATTATCCGTGTACAGAGATAATAATCAAGATATAAAGTTACAATTTATAAAATACGATGTTAATAGCAAGCATATTTAATATTTTTAATATTTGTGTTAACACACACAATATTAAAGAATGGTTATTGAAAATGGTTATTGTTAAGAAAAGTTTGCAATATATTTATAATATAGACATTAATTATCAAGTATATATTGTATTAAAAATATATATTAATTGTGTCAATAATACTTCGAGGAAACAAACATTAAAATTTGCATTCAAATTATTAAAATATTTGTTACAATTGAAGTTATTACAATTTTGATGACATGTTCTTAATATCGTTTGCATTATCACTTGCTTATTTGTTATAATTTATTCGACGAAGATAGGCGAATAAACTTCAAGTTCGAAGGTTCGTAAAAAGGGGAAGTACACCTCGGCGAAGCGAAGGTGTACTTCGTCATTTCCTTTATACGGCAAGAGTCATCCACAGTAGACGAGAAATTGAGGGCGAAGAAACTGCTGTTGCCGCTGCCGTTGCTGTAGCGCACTCGCAATTAGGATGAAAACGAGGACTCTAGGCTACTCATTAACTCCGGCATGAACTGGCGAGCGAAGCACATCAACGGGTTGAAGTCGAAGAAGTAACAAGCTGGCATCTTACAGCCTGCATCGCCTGCCGCCTCCGTTCCTTTTATTTCGCCGGAGTGTCGCCGGCAAATCTTATTTAAGGCAGATTTATCGCCACCCGGCTCTGAGATCGAGGTAGGATATTACGCTGGACCCGGATGCGCCATTCACAATGCGACTCCTCGACTCAAAAAGTGTCATAACTCAAAACCTGAGCGCCTCTTCGAGCACTTCCGCCGCTCCAGCACATTGTGTGCCAGAATCTGTCCTCTTGTCGTCCCTACACCCGTATCAACCTTTCCCTTTCCTCTCCCCCCCCCCCATTTCTCTCTCGTTTCACACACCCTTCGGTTCTGCACTATCCCCCTCTGTACACGAGAGAGCAAATGGAGTCTTCCGTTTTTTGTTAATATACGCGAGGACCACTCAGTAGTATCAAGTGTTCTGCAAATTTTTTCAACACATTGTTATTTTATCTGCGCGACGTAAAGTATCGCGTTGGAATTTTCCGATGTCGGGCACAGGAAAGATCGATTTATTCGATATTGAATAGAATTTATGAAATTCATCTGGACCAATTTAATAAATCACAACTGGATATTTTTACAAATCAAAATTGAAAAATTCTCAATATTATACTCAATGAGCTTCGACAGAACAAAAAATATAATCAAAGAAATATTAAACACACACACACACAATGGATTTATGTATATATATATATATATAGATCTCATTTTCATTTGGAATAATTTATCCGAATACATAATCTATTTCATTCTATCTCTCACTTAAGGATCTCTATTAGGGCTCGCTATTATAATATTTAGTATATCCGTTTATTAGAAACGTTTTTCCGAATATACGTATAATTAACTATTATACGTTTAAACGAAAACACGTTTACACGTATAATTAGCTAATTAAACGTGCTATTATAATTAAACGTGTAAATGTTTACCTTCAAGTAAACGTTTTTTTGAAAACGAATATAAACGGATAAACGTTGTACGTTTACACGTATCTTCGAAAAACGGAATAAAATTAGAGCCCTAATCTCTATCTTGTATAGCTTGCGATGTATTCTGGGGACAGTCGTCAAATTTATTTCTTCACAGCTTGGAAGTTACGACATGGCAACGAATCATTAGTGTTTACTGCATTGTCGTAAAAGCTGCACTTCAGTTTTATAAATAACAGACAAACATGTACTCTTTATGTAATTTTGATAAGTTCGTTGAGAAGTACTAATTTTGTAACTTCATTCTAGCTTGAAGGCCTTGAATATGGCTTTTAAATGATATAATCAAACTAAACTTTGTAACAAACTGTGTTTCGCGAATAAAGTTACACTATATACTAACTGGTAGTATTCTTATCTCCCCCGTTATTTTTCCCCCTTCAGTTTTTTGAAAATTACATTCATTTTGTATATTCAAAGAACTTCTACTCTACAATATAATTAGTTATCACTCTATCTAAGAAACTTGTACTAAAAGTAGTTACGTCACATGAATATTTATATTAAATTATTTCAATAAAACAAAATAGTATTCTATAATTCCCTCTATTTCTCTAATATTTTTCTATACAGCTGCTATGAACATCCTGTACTGTTAAACTGACGAAAGCATAATACTTCAATTATTCGGTGATGCAAAAGCGATATTTGCACGATTTCTTTGTTCCGGCCATTTCTACTGTTCCATCATCAACGTCGATTCAGCCCCCGGGTATATCAAACGGGAACTTGCGTAAGGAAGGACGCGCATTAAGAGAAATGGACCGTGGGGAGTAGTTTTTCGATGTGCCGGTACAAAATCCAGCATCATGACGTGAGCGTTGTCGCGCGTGACGACGGGCGTTCGATGTTATCGATCGCCGGGCATCCTGATCGATACGCGCGTGTCGCAGCGCAAAAGAAACGAACGAGTCCGACGATCCATTTTTTCGCTCTTCTTCGGCAACGAGCGGGCTCCATTAGTCCGGGATTGGCCGATGCGCGCTTCAGTGAGCACCGTGGTGCTTTTTGCGCCGGCCGGACTGGTTGAATAATTGTGTTTTGCAACGTCCGCGGGAGCGCTTAGTCGAACTCTCGGGCATGGATCCAAAGAAGAATTAAGCAAAGAGGGAACTTGAAGCGCAGATCTATAAAAGGGACAATAGCACCGGATGAATCGTGTAGTTTTTGGAACGATCGCGGATCGCACGGATCAATCAGGCGTTTGCGCGAAAGGGGACACGATCTGCGACAGTAATTGGCATCATGACTTTCGAAGTGAGTGCATATCCTGCGATATTATCTCACGTGTCACCTTCACACCGCATGCCAACTTTAGCACTTCTTCGCAGAAAGTCATTAAAGCCGCATGTGTCAGCACATTTCGATCTTCATACAATAGAAAGCGGATATGTTCGAGATATGATTACAGTTAAAATTGGAATCAACAAATCTACTGTTTCATTCTCATTATATGTTATATAAAACGTTAATTTTTCCTGTTTTTCTTAATTAAAAAATTCTTTAACAAGTACCATTATATTTTAAGAGAAAGTTAGAAGTTGAAAGTTTTAAGCAAGGAGTTTATAAATAGTTGAACAAATAATTAAAGAAATTATGTCTGTAAGGAAAACACAAAAAAATATGAGTGCAAGAATTTTCATGTAACGTATAAAAATAAAATAATTTATATCTTTTAAACTGTTTCCAAGAAAAGTGTTCTTAAACATGAATAATAAAATGTACATTCTGAAAGTGAAACATAAAATGATAGATGAATGCAAATGAAATGGTAGATAAATGCAAACATTTTAATAATAGGTTTTGCTTAATATGAACGATGTATTTTAATTAATTTTCCCCCCTTAATTAATAATTTAATTATTAAATATTTTCAATATAAATATTGAAAAATTACATCTTACATTCTTCATTCTTTTATGAAAAATTTGTGCTATTATCTTTCTTACTTTATATAGTTTATATTTCCTGTTTTCTAACAATTAATTTAACTTTTATTTTCTCTTTTATATTTTGTTAGAGTTGTGGATTCTTTACTTAGCTGTTTTCTTTTATCCGTTTAACATAATTCGCTTACCTTCCTGTCTTCTATTAATCAATACAACCTGTCATATCATCGCAACTGAATCTTTGTGTATAATTCTGTAATTCTTATCTTTCTAAGGATTTTGTCTAAGTTGCTGTATTCTTTTTTTGTTATGATTTCTTTCTATTATTTAAATCTTAATATGCTTCAACATGTTGCTACTAAATTATTTTAAAGTCTTCTAAATTATAAAGCTCATATATTCAATTTACAGAATTACAATTTGATTAACGAGATCAATAAATTTCAGCTCGTTCTATTCGTATCGATGCTTTCAACGTTACTTCTGATCGATGCAAAGCCGGAAAGACTTGCACACTCTTTACACCGAACACGAAGTCAGTTGGAATGACGACGACGGTTCTCATGAAGATTACGTCGCTCAACCCCATTATGCCTTTTCATATGGGGTCGAAGATTACCATACGGGCGATTATCACGGTCAAAAGGAGCACAGAGATGGTAGGTTTGCGTAGTTTGAATGGAGATTAATCTCCTGTACTTTAGGAGGATTCCCTTCTTGTCGTCTCGTATCTACTGCGAAGTGGGGAGAATAAGAATAACCTACTTACGTACGCAGAATCGCGATGCTGAGCTCCGAGGGAGAAAAAGCTGACAAATGTACTGGGGTGAACGTAGGACAGACTGATTGTGTGAATAAAAGTGGCAACGTGACCTTTGCTTGAGCAATTTTATAATGTTACTTTTGGAATACTGAATGGAAACGCGCGGCATAGTAATTCCTTTGATTTGACTTATATATGCTTCATCGAACGAACGATCGACAGTGTTAAGAATATTTCACTAATGCCGTTTGCCGATGTTGAAAATGATTTTGAAGGAATAAAAGAGAACTTTAATGCGATCGTACCTGTGTTGCCATTTGCTCCTAATTTCAATATCATGTATTTTACATAGAAAAGATTATATACATTACTTATGTATGAACAGAAAATTTCCTCTGATTTCCTGTAATTTTTATTTTAAATACAATTATTTGTAAAGTTTATATCGTTCCCTTACTTTAAAAGTAATACAACTCAAAAAATAGGATTTATTACTATATAAATGAGTTAGGTAAGGATTACTCTATCAATCATCAAAAGTAAATTAACTCTTCATAGTCTGTCCGTCAAACAGCACTTGTGTCGTTCTTAAAATTTTCAAAGAGATCATAATATATATGTTCTACAAGAATATATTTTAAATAGATTAAATAGTGTCATTTTTATAAATAAGAAGGATAGTCTTCTACAGAAACATAGTTTTTTCGAGTTTTAGTAATCGAAGTTTGTGAAGAAGTTAAATTATTTTATTTTAAATTTAGTCATTTTAGTTAATCAAGATAAACATAAACTGTTGGTCATATTTCGAGTTGTATTACTTTTGATGAATTATTCCGGATTTGTTATAATGATTTTTATTGAGCATTAAAACTGTCGCTCAAAAAGAATGGTTTTTTAAAGATCATGAAACAAAAATGTCAAAAATGACACATTTGATCATTTTTTTTAAAAGTATATTCTTTTCGTCAATATTATTTGATCAATCAATAATTTTATGTTAAGTCAAAAAATAGTTTTTCCTCTTTTAGGAAAACTATTTTTTGAGCTGTGTCACTTTTAAAGTAAAAGAACGAGATATATATATATATATGTATACATACATTTCGTTTTATAATCAGTCTGTCGTGTATATAATAATCGCAATTCAGCCACTTGCTTTAAAAAAGCAAATGCCGTCAAGATGAAACGAAAATCTTCATAATATCAAAGCAGATATCGTTTTTAATCGTCTCGTTTTTCATAATTTCGTAATAATATTTTTACAAGGCCTGACTTTCTCTATACAAAAATGAGATCATCGAGCGTCGTCAAGTTTTAACTGGAGCGAGAGATTTCGTAGCAACGCGCCGAGAGAAAAGTTAGGAAGGATAAAAGTGTACTGCTAAAAAACCACGCTTCAGTATTCCCGCCTTCAAAGGCAGACGCGCACCGGCTGAAAAGTTTATAACCATATAAAGCTTAGATAGCAGCTATTGATAGAAGAGTCTCTGAGCAACTGCAAACGCGGTATTCACCAACGCGAAACTAATTAGAATAACTAGGGCCAATTACAAATCTCGTTTACGTTATATTTTAAAGAGCGGAAATATGATCTAAATTTAACAACGTGCATTAAAGCTGTCGCTGAAACGGGTTATAAGAAATTCATGTTTTAATGGTGGATTAGCGGAAATCCACAATTGTATAGATTAAACACGTGCATATGTAAAAACATCAAATTAAATTGCAGTTAATCAATTATTACATTTAATAAAATAATCCCGTTTAAATAATTTTCTTTATTCAATGTTTGATGAGCGGCATGTTTCTACATTTAAGCTGTACTACATACATCGGTTGTACTACATAAAATCCATCCACAAAATAATAGAATTATAATAAATATATTATGAGTCATCAATCACATAAGCGAAATTATTTATACAATATATCTCTAATTTCCGCATTTATTAATTTTGAATTTACCTGTATATGAATGAATTCAACAAGCGAAACATATAAACATGAGATTATTATCTTGATTAATGAATCTTTTTATAATTTTTCAATTAAATAAAAAATTCATACACATAAAACATTTTCTGAACATATGAAGGTATTTCCATCAGTTCATATACTTTTTAATAACATAAATTTAACCGTGATAATTCATTTTAGTAGTTTATCTCTTTTTCATTATAATTATTTAAATCTTTTTATATTATCATGTAAAAAAATCATCAATGGAATGGTTATAAATTTCTAAAAAGAGCGAAAAGCTAGTTTTATATTTCGCATTTATCTATATAAAACTCAATTCGTCTTCATAAAAAGGAGCGATAACGCATGTTATCCCAAATGTGCCAGCTTTGCGTGGGGTA
Organism: Mycetomoellerius zeteki; assembly: GCF_001594055.1. Lineage (NCBI taxonomy): Eukaryota > Metazoa > Arthropoda > Insecta > Hymenoptera > Formicidae > Mycetomoellerius > Mycetomoellerius zeteki. The sequence continues at coordinate 127,207 of NW_017257730.1, forward strand.
ACGCAAGACAAATAACTTGTACGTCGATGTTTTGCAGGGTCGGACGTGTTCGGGGAGTATACCGTGAAGGAAGCAGACGGTAATATTAGAACGGTGAAGTATCGCGCGGGCAGGGACGGATTTCACGCCAAAGTGCTTAACAGCCACCGAGACGACCGTCAACAAGACGTTGATCATCATTACGATCATTATTAGTCCCACGAGGCTGGACACTGTCACCTACCGAACTCAGCCGTTTTTCACCATGCGACACTTCGTTTCCTTTTTTATATCCATTAGCTTGGTTGAGTAATCATCGACATCTCATTTACGTTGCACTCATTAAAAGATTGGTTAAGTACCTTAACATTTTCGTTTCCTACAGTTTTTCTTAGTGAATCACTTGTCTAGTTTTACGGCTAGTTTCATAACAGAGTCATTATCACGAAAGTCTTTCGATATTACGAAGTGACCTTAAAATTGTTGCGAAAATTCAATAAACTGGTCAATTAGCGAATTGAATTTCTTTAGAGGAAATTATTATTTCTTCTGAGGAAATGTGCAGCTGATTGTAATCAGAGACATTGGATTGTTAATTGATCAATTTCCGAGCAAAATCGTCCGACCAAAGAAATATTCTTGCGAAAATGCACCGTGTAATTCACTGTCTGTATTTTTATATAGTCTTCTATAGCTTAAGTCAAGACAGATTATTATTACAGAATGATTTGAAATGAATGAACAAATTGTACTGACGATTTATAAATTAAAAGTCTCTTTATTCTATAAAAAGAATCTATAAAATGAATATCTTTGTTTTTAGATAATAAATATGGAAACTAAGATAGAAAAATGTGTACTTAATACATATTTATATCCATTGTTAACAAATATTTAGATGTATGACGCAAATATTTAAGTATGCATTATAAGATGTAAGATATACGCTACTAATATATCTTATATCATATAATATACAATACTTATATTTTAAACATTTATTAACAAATATAAATATAACAAATATAAATATAAATTAGCAATATAAACTAAAAGTAAATAAATATCTTTTTGTCTCTAAATTTGTGCATTGCAAAGATTGAATCACGTTATTGTTCTCGTGGAACCAGATATAAACGGATTTCGAGAATGCATTCGCATTCTGTTCTCTTGTCTCAGCCCTAACACAATCCTCGTCAAACGCTAAATGATTACCACGTATTGCAGTGAAAGCGTATCGCGATAGGCATTCGGCAAATAGACGTAATATTCAAAATTCAATTTGTTAGACAGCCTATACAAGCGAGGTATTGTTTGCTTCAAATTACTTTCCGTCCTCCTGTAAAGAGCACAAACTAGCTGGAAAACCGATATACCGAAACAGTTATAAAACCGACGAAATTCCAAAAGATACAATGTTTTTTAGTAGAATTGACGAACAATTTGATTAAACTGTTGTCATACTAAACTTGTAAAGCAATTAAACAGCTATTTTTATTTAAATTTTTTAGACCAGATTTTATTCTTTAAATAAGCAAATTTAATGTGCGATAATATTTTATTCATCAAAATTAATTTAAAATGTAAGGAACGAAATATTTAATATTTATTTATAATTTGTGAAACGTTAAATGTTTCATGATGGCAATAAAATAATTGGCTAGCGAACAGCACTCAATTACAGCAACGGATCATTCTGATCCGAAACGAAAATTTTTGGACAATAGTACAATGTTTTTGTGTGATTGGTATTACGAGATTCTAAATTGTAAGTAAAAAGAATTTTAATTTTTTTTTCTTCCATCAATCGCCGAAAAACGGAGATTTACTTGCATTTTATATTTCAAACAGGATGCTTTAGAACTCAGGTGTAATTTTCATATAGCTGTAGTTGAGAATTAAACATTTTCGATCACAAATACCGCATCTATAATATAAGTAATTGTATATTATTTAGAATCTGTAAGAGTTCTCGATGTTAATTATAATTCCTATAGTATAGTAATAAAAATACTCGACGTTGTCATTGAATAAGAATAGTATAATTGTAAGTACAGATTTCAGAATGCAATTAATCATAAGGAATTAATTTCAAGCAATGTTGAGTAATTTCTTTACGGATTAAATCGTCAGGAATTTACAAGTGAAGAAATTCCAGAATGATAATACGGTATTGTCGTTTTATGCAGTGGAAAAGTTATTCTCAATTCACTGAAAAGACATAATATTATTACATTTCCGAAAGTTGCTTATAATATGCAAAAACAAATTAAAACACCTTTAAAAAACAACATTTACGATATAAATCACGCTACATTTTATCTTCTTACACAGTGAGAAAGTTATCCTTTATGCATATTTAAAGTAGCCTTTGGTGGCCTCTACAATGAGATTAAGTGTCAAGCTTAAGCTTTAAGCCGTAAGAAATTGATCAGTCGGATATAAAGAGAACAATTATAATTCGTCAATTTCTTATTGATAGACTTGAAGCTTAAGTTTTACACCTTAAAATCTCATTAAACGTCGCTTGAAAGACATCATAAAGATGTCATCTAAACATCGCATATTGTCTCAACCGCAATTAAATGAGGAAACATGTTATTACATTTTCGAAAAATTATAAAATGCACACAGATACAAATTAAAACAAAGACGATATAAAACTTATTCGCGCGCAAATATTGTACGCCGTTGGGAAATACATTTTATGCACATACTGTATGTCTCACATAATTTCTTGTCGCATATATAAATCACAAAAATCACGAGACGTGTCTTGCCAAAATACAATAAAGGTCCACAAAACGTCGATATTCCATTCTGGATGTGTCCACATGTAATTTACATTCAGCACACGGTCGAACAATAAATCACCAAACGCGACTGGGAAGAGTCGCGTGGTAAACACCTGATAACGCACTTTCCATAACATGCAATATCGTAGAAAATAGTAAACTTGCTGGGTTTGTACGTTATAGAACGTTAATTGACGATATCCCACGTTAAACATTATAAATCGCATTTCAAGCTAGCGAATAAATGGGCTTAATTGCATTTCTATACAATAGCCTGTGACAGACACCACCGTTATCAATAGCCGTACGCTAATCTCGTTTCTGAAAAAAACGTATCATGTGTCATCTGCCTTATACAGGGTGTTTCCAAATTAAATGGCAAAACTTCGGGAGCGTGTAGAGGAGTAAAAAACTAAGAAAAAAAGTCCTATAGACATATGCTCCTTTTTGCTTTGTTTCGCAGGAAATCACGAAAAAAGAAAAAAATATATTTAATTTATTATTTTAATTATTTTATTTATAAACTTTTTAATGAAGATTTTGTTCGAAATGTGCACCTCTTGCAGCAATACAAGCATTGCATCTGTCAAACACGGCTCTTGTAGCAGCCAGGCACTGTTCTTGCGATATTCTGTTCGCTGCAGCTACGATACGATTTCTCAAATGTTGCTCTGATTGAATAGGCGAAGAATAAACTTCTTGCTTCAGAGTACCCCATGCATAGAAATCTAATGGCGTTAAGTCGGGCGAACGAGTTGCCCAATGTACTGCTCCTCCACGTCCAATCCATCGTTGTGGGAATTTTCTATCTAACCAGGTTCTAGCGACTCTGCTGTAATGAGCAGGGCATCCATCTAATTGAAACCACATTTCAGTACGTTGTTGTAATGGGATGTTTTCTAAATAGTCAGAAAATTCATTCTCCAAGAAATTTAGAAAACGGTCCCCATTTAATCTTGCAGGTAAAAAAAACGGTCCCACTAAAACGTCGTTCCAAATTCCAAGCCAGACATTAACAGAAAACTCTTGCTGAAATTTGTATTCTCTAACAGACCTGGGATTTTGATGAGCCCATATATCATAATTCCTTTGATTAATTATTCCACCTCTGGTAAATGTTGCCTCATCTGACCACATTATTTTAGATGGAAATAAAATATCATTGTGGCATGTCTGAAGGTACCAGTTACAAAAGTTCAATCTGTTCCAATGATCTTGAGGTAATAAATTTTGCACTTTTTGAATGTGGTAGGGATAGCGATTATCTCCTTTTACAGTTCGCCAAATTGTTTGTGGTGACACTCCCAATACAGCCGACGCATTCCGAACGCTGGTCTCAGGATGATTGTCAAAATGTTGTAAAATACGATTCCCTGCCTGCAAATCTCTTCGTAACGCTGCTTGAAATCGGTTGTTTTCTTGTCGAATTGAAAATGTTCCAGTCTCTCGCAATCTATTAAATGTCAACATAAACACTCTTCGGTTTGGCACTCTTCTGTTTGGAAATCGTCGTGCATATTCTCGCACCGCCTTTAAAGCATTACCGTTGCAGAAACCGTATACAAAAACCATATCAGCATATTCACTATTAGAATACGTACGCGGCATATTGCAAAAGACAAAATTCATCTACTGTTAAAGGCTTTCAAAGAGCGACTGACAAATTCATAACAGAAAGTGGAAAATGTAATCAAATATGTCGGTGCTAGATATGGCAAGAAATGTAAACATTTTTTTTCGATTTCTCTGAAACGGAGCAAAAACGAGCATATGTCTATAGGACTTTTTTTCTTAGTTTTTTACTCCTCTACACGCTCCCGAAGTTTTGCCATTTAATTTGGAAACACCCTGTATACTGCAACGATCATTATTAAATACGGCATAATTTTGTTTGCAATAATAAAATTATTACGAGCAATTTAGGAATATTCCGATTGTTTAGAAATGACGAGCATTGTAAAGTGACTGATTTTATTTTTTTAATACAGCAATCAATTATTTATATACAGCGTTCGTTTTAAGCCTTTCAACGAGTTAACCGTAATTATTCAAACACAATGCCAAATTTTCTCGCATCTGACTAAATCGATTTAAAAAATTTATATAGCTTATATATGTAATAATTATTACGTATATTTTTAAAGAACTATACATTATATTCATTTCTCTTTTAAATCAAGAAATAAATATTTTCTGGTTAGGTATTTTATTGATATGATTTATGATTTAACGTGCTACGTAATTCATAAAAAATATTTGAATAAACAAAAATATAAAATGCACAATATAAAAAAAGTTGATTTTTTTACGTAAATTATAAATCGTCTAAAATAAGTTCTATATACTACTGTAATCTTCGAATCGAAAGACAAAGAAGTTTATATTGTTTCGCAGTTCAATAGGTCTCTCTATATTGTAGTCTCTAATAAAAAGATAAATGATAAACAATTGCACTCTATATTTTACAGAGCTATATTTGACATCTGTTGGTATAGGTCAAACAATGTTTATTTTATCGATGCCACAGATACAATTTCCTTTATAAATTCCAAAATGCAACGGAGGAAGAAAGCGAGCGAAGTTATCAAAGAATCTTTGGTAGCGTTCTTTGGAGGTAGAAATTCAATGGAATAGAAAGACCACGATAAAAGAAAAAAAGAAAAAGAAGTGCAGGAAGTATTAAAAAAACTGAAGGAGAAAAATTTACAGAATAATCTTATAAACTAATCAATTAAGTTCCGAGTAACTAATTTCTCGCATGTATCGCTTCTTATTATTTTTTCATCTTTAAGAGTGAAATAAAAGAATTGCCAATGTTTGCTTAATACTTGTAGCTTTATTTTATTAAAATTAAAATTTGCGATATTTTCGTAATTAATATTATGATTATATTAATTATCCCTAGAATGTGTTCACGAATATGCCTTATTATTATCAATGCATATATACATATGATTTTAATAAATAAATAATTCTTTTAACTAAAGGAACTAAAAACTTTTGATTAATTTTATTATGTCGAATACGCCTTTAAGTTTCATAGATGTGCTATAATAATGTTATAATGTAATAATAAATAGGATATATAGGTAGAATGGAATTTCGATGTATTTTTAGGACTTGAGTATCAATAATAATTACATAACTGGCAAATACACTAAATGATGAATATCGTGAATTTCGTAATTTATAAATTTTCATGTGATGAGGATTTAAATCTGTAAAAATTTGCTTGCCATAAAAAAAACTGTAATTTTCTGACGGTTACAAAGTATGTAATTTCTACCTGTTTTATATTTCCGAAGTTGAGTTATAAGATTACAAGATCCGCAGCTATAAAAAATAATAATGCTGAATTATAGGGGAAAAAGAGATGATATGTTGAAGGTAACATTTTGACGAAAAACTTGAAGAACTGATGAGTTTAGCACGAGATAAAATATTCAAAGCTATAATCCCTTCTAAAAAAAAATTATGTTATCCAGAATATTTTATGTAAAGTTTTTCACTTTTTTTAAACTTTTAAAAAATTATGAATAATACAAGTTTAGAAATCATTTAGTTTGTCAATAAATCTCGATGTAATATATACAAGATATATAAGATTATGCACACATGAATAAAAAATGCCATCTTCGATCAAAGCGATTCTTCGTACCTATTAATATTTCTTGTGAATTTATACAATTTCCAGTTCAAGCAAAGTGTGCGATTATTTGTTGGTCTTGAAACACAGTCCTAAATCGAAGTTGGAATAGTAATATTATAAATTAAATTGACAAGTAATTTAATATTATCTGTTGATACAAATACGCATCTTAAAAAGATGTCAATAATTTGATGTTAATAAGCATCTTAAAACTGTAAATAATTTATTGCGAAAAACATTACCTATAAAATTATGATTGTATATTAATTAAATGTTAATTTTTAAATCATTGCTCAAATGTAAAATTTAGCTTCATAACAAAGTTAAGACAATTTTTCAATCACACTGTTCGCACCATTTGCATTTTTATTATTTCTAGGTGCGCTCAATACTCAATAATTTTCTACTGTCTTACGCGTATTATGAAAGGCTCCATGACAACACTGAAACAAGAACATTTACAAAAAAGTATCATAGCCTCATTTAAAAAAATAGCAATGTAAGAAAATTACTATCGTTTAATTATCTGTAACAAATAATTTAGAAAAATAATAAGGACGACGATCTGGTACAATATTTGTTACTGGAGTCAGTAAAATTTTTTCATTGTTTTTTCTTAATTTGAAACAAAGTAAGATTGAGTATTTCACGTATATATTGCAAATCAATGCTAATTATCGCCTTCGTGAACTATTCAAATGACCACAAAGAAGTATTTTTGCGAAACTTCTTTGTAACGTCGACGGGTGTTGCACAGGCACGGATGGAAACCTATTTGAATGCCGCCTTATGTAAACTGTCTGACTAGCTTCCAGATTCATGATCTACCGTGAAACTAACTGGTCGCGCTAAGATGCATCCACGGTATGTCCTTCCCTCCTCATTACGAACACCACGGATCGTGATCGCACTACATAAACGAGAACGAGAGTCACGGGCCTCTTCACTGGTAACCGCAAATTACGTTAGTAAACGAAATTCCCTCGCGGACGGGAAGTCTCTCTCGCGCGCCGGAACTTCTACGCGACTGCGTTCTTCAAGTCCTTTTTTGCTTCGAGCCTGGCCGACTGCGGAAGATAAATCTTTGTTTAAAGTTTTCGGTGCACTGCTCCAGGAAAATGTTGCGCAGGTATTTTAAATGTTAACTGGCTTTACATCGCAGAGAAAAAATTATCTCAGTCTACTTTCTCCTCTTCGGTTTTTTTTCATGCTAATATTCTTGCTAAAGAAGAAATTCCTTATAAAAGCGAGTATTTAATAAATCTTTCGATTACGTTAACATTAAAATTCTATTCCTATATAAATATTTAAATAGAAATTCTATCCTACCAATTATTAATATATTATATATAAATCTTCATCTTTTCAGGATACATGTATCCGTATAACATTTTTTAATGATCTTTTCTATCAAAAATAATTTGAAGTGGAAAGTTAAAATCTTGGTAATATGTATTATATGCAACAGTAGTATATTTTAGAGACATCATTTTCATAGATAGTTGATCTCTGTAATATGTGTTACGGATTAATGTTCTATAAATTAATATATAAATTGAAACTTTATATTATTTGTTTACACTAAACATGATTAAAACAAATATAACGAAACAAACAGCTTATATTTCTAGTTGATACGCGTTATTTCAAAACGAAAAATCCGACAGTAACAAAAGTTCGTACTTGATAGAAAATCAACAAAAATCTTTCGTTCCGCTATAATTAGCCTATAAATAAAACATAATTGCAACACGAAATGATCGTTTCTAGATTATATATGGCATTGATTTGTATAATATAGCTTCAAAATGAAAATTAATTATAATTTCGGTAATTCCGAATTCTCTCGTGAATATTATGCAGCAGCAAAGGGGAGACAATAATCGACGTGTCATTTCATTTCAATCCGCGATATTATTTATAATATTGTCGCTTGACTTTTATCATTATTTTCATTTCACCTCCCATACCTTCCAACTATTATAAATTAATTAAACGATTTAGTTAAAGGAAATTAGAGTAATATATACGTTTGCACAATCGAGCATATCTGTTTAATACATTTGCATTGATCTGATAACTTATTAATTCGTTTCCAAATGTTGCAACGCTAATAAATGTGCTCTTAAATTATTCGAAAAGAAGTTTCGGAACTCGATTCGACCTTATTGGCCAATCGATTGTAGGTCACGACATTAAGACGGAATTTACTCATCGCCGAGTTTGCACGGCGAGCTGTACTCCGACGACGTTTGTGCAAAGGAAATACGACGCGAGAACAGGAAGGAACTCCACTTTCGAAAATTACTCGTGGCTCGCAAGAATTGTTTACTTGAATTGTTTACGCTCCGGATTGGTACCTGTGTCGAATGTCTGTGTGTGAATGCACAGGAACGCTCCTTCCTTTTTCGTAATCAATCACGTTGAATCGCATAAATATAGAGATTTTTATAAATCTGACGTATTCGCGGTTGCATAGGTATTCGCGTATTCTGGAAACGATTAAATCTTACTCAAATTTATAATTCCAATCCAAAGCCAACTCGCTCGTCAAGATAATAATAATGTATGTCAATTACAAAAATAATAATAATTGTTTTATTTAATTTTGTATACGTATAATACAAATTTATATATAGTTATATAAATTTATATAATGTCATGCTTGTGTACACATATAATTGTTAATGGAGACATAATGTATCTGTTTTCACTGATACATTTTGATGTCTTAGCCACTCACAGTTATCGCCGCTCAATAAAGAGAACAATCAGTACGGCTTGGATGTTACACAAAATAGTTTTACCACCCTTTAAAAACTTCGTCGGTCGTTTATCCCTTCGGCCTTTCGAAACTTCGTATCGGGTCACCAGCGAAACGCGGATCCAAAAGAAAAGTACATGGACTACGCGAACTAATGGTAGGATCCGACTTGACTCGAGAAGATTAAACGGAGACCGAAAGAGAGTCGGAAGTAGAACGAGAGTGGAAGCCCGCCCGCAAAGTGAAACAAATCGCCGCGAAGAAGGCCAGACGTGCCAACATAGCCGTTGATTTTTCCTCTAATGCCGCCATAAAAGGGACAGAGTCTTCACCAACTTTTTTTAACTTGACCTCACCACTCTCTCCATTCGGCTTGTTATTTTAAAAAGAAGGTTATTTCTTTTATCGCAAGAATCGCAAATAAATATTTTCAAAGTCATTTATTATTATGTGTTTTTTCTCCGGTTCCATGTTCATATATTCGATTAAATTGTTGTTTAATCACGGGCACGTTATGTTGTATTAAAACTATATTAAGTGCTTCTGTCAAATTTGAATTAAATCGTATAAGGAAATAATAGAAACCGCCAATGTTGTATAATTAGAACGTTTGAGTATTTAAAACGTTTTTTGAAGAAATTTAAATTTGTACGAACTTGACTTTCTAGAAGTTTTGAATATGCTGGCAATTTTATAATTACTGCTGTTGTATAATTCACGCTCTTTCATTTATGTTTGCTCATTGTCGTAAAAATACTTCGTTACTACCGCGACGTTTTTCTCGGGAGTATAATAAAATATTTATTGTATCGCAAATTAACTAGAATCAGGCAACCTATTATACATTCTTTATCTTTGCTTAGTAAGCGCCAGCGATTTGCTAGTCTCGTAAAACTCCTAATTACAGAATACTTTATCTTATGTTTACTGGCAGCTGGCATGGCCGGAACCTTTTCCTTCTCAGAAAGCAATTAAAAGTTTTCGGCGTGTTTTAATGTTTGTTGAAACGAATGAAAACTGTACACATTAAATTAAAGTTTGTAAAACTGGTTAGTAGAAAGACCGGCTATGTATTTTAAATTACATCGTATGCCCCTTAAATCATGAAAACATGATGTATAATAGCTGTACGCTGTTTAATAATTATTAATATTAAGTGACATGAAAAATAAGGTCAATTTAGTTGGCTACGAGCATCGTATTGACATTGCTAAATTAGAATTAAATGTGCGTATAATATGTTATTAATAATATGCAGCAGATTGCTGTTATAACAGGCTAGAAATATTATCCAGTGTAGCGAGCGTGTGAATCGAAAACGATCAGTGAGCTATGCAAATCTGCTTGCGCAACTGCGCACGGATTGCGGGCTTATTAACTGTCGAAAATATTTATATCTCCGCGAGATTTAATTTGGCACTATATGCAAAGCGCGTGTGCGCCAAATGCGCACTAAAACGCACCGACATATAAAAACGGCGATTAAAATTATTTATGTTCGGCGACGTCGGCGTCCTGCGTCCTCGCGAAATTTGCATTTTATCGTTCGTCGCTTTTGTTTGTAGTATTATCGCATGCTGAAAGCGTCGCGTTGATGTACTTCATTACGATTTACCGTAAATTCAACCGCAGTTCTTTCCTAGCTACACCAACTACACGAAAATTTCGATATCGTAATTAATCAAAATAAACTTCCAAAATCAAACTGTTACTGCTACAAAAAGATATAAGTTAATATTTTTTCAAAGAGCAATGTCCTTTCCAAGGGATCGCGTTACTCTTTTGCAAATAATATATAAATATTATTATCTGTACTTTAATAAAATAAAGATAATACGTAAATTGGATTTAGATTCAGAATTTAAATAATAAAGGAAAAAAAATATGTCGTATATATAATAATAATATAAATTGCAACATTGCTGCATTTTAAAATTTCAAGAAATGTTGAACGAAAATTTTATAAACAATGAAAATAAATTAATTTTTTATTTACTGACGTTTTTACAATTCTAATTTTTTACTACAGTTTTTAATAGGACTCAGACAAAAGATTCGAACATGTTGAATATTCGATCTATTCGAATAGTTCGAAGTTTAAAAAAACGATCTAATTCGAATATTTCGGACAGTTCGAACAGTTCGAGCTTAAGCAGTGATTAGTATGAAATGTCAATTCGTTATGTCTCAAGTTCGGACGGTTCGGATAGTAAACAAATATAATATGCCTTGGAAACAAAAGAGCAGTTAAATAAAGTTCCTATATTTATTGATATCGTCCTACAAATATCCTGAGCTATCCTGGACATATTCAGGATAATCCTGAGGACGACTTGTGTCTGAGTTCGGAATGTAATAATTTTGAACTTTCAGCTCTGAAGTGGGTTAAAATAGTTTGAACATACATTCAGTCCGAACTATTTAACGTTCGAACTTAAGATTTGAACTGTCCAAACTGTCAAATTGTCTGATGTTTCCGAGCACTAGTTTTTAATGTGTGCCAAAATAAACATTTCTACAAGATTAAGCAAATATAGCTCATGATCAATTAATACTTGCTAGAAATATGGAGAAAATATTGATTTAAAAAAATACGTAAACTAACAGTTTAAAAAATGATAGGAGCTGTCTATAAAATAGTGACTTTATATATGAACCTAACTCTGCAAGCATTAATAAGCTTCACGAAATTGGACATAGACGCCTCAACGTGTTACATCCATCTTGCAGCATGACAGCTTCCGTTCAAAGCAGATGTTCCGGTGCATTAAAAGATCTGGCTGCACGACAGCGACGATTATTCGATGGATGGCGGAACCGGAAGTCGAAGATCTTAATCTGCCTTTAATATCCTGCGTCTGAGAGGACTGCCGAGCTATGATCGCAGGTCGCCGTTCGATTCGCAGGTCAAAAGAAAACTAGGCGCTTTTGGCCGCACAACTCTCGAATGGACATCGCTCATTTTCTCACGGAGATAGCCGGAGAGAAAAGTAGCGGGAACGAAGATTCCGGAGAGAGAATCTCGCCGAGCGGAAACGAAATGTCGGCGGAGTGAAATGCTCGAGGAATTAATGAGTTTCTATAAGTTCGGGTCGCGTAGCATCAAGAAGAATTGATCGTTCTTTCGATTCCATGGCAATCCGTTTTCATCGAGTATGAAATTTTTACTTAATCTCTTCAACGCGATCGAATTTAGGGATTGAGAGCGACATTATTTTGATTAGTTCAAAAAAACTGCAGATATATAAAAGTAATCGAGATATTTGCGATAGCAATGCTCTTTTTCATATGTAAGAATAAGTGAGAGAAGGATGATACAATTTATGGAAAAAATTACTCTACTGAGTCAGAAAAGCAAAACAAAATTCAAACCTTGTAAATTATTAAAATGTACGCCATTTTATTAATTGTGTAGTACAGTAAAAATGAAACAATGGTTTAACATTCTAAACAGACTAATTAAAAAGACATATTATAGCATTGAGATAAGGCAACGCATTATGAAAGATAAATGAAAACTTTATGTAATAGCGACAGAAAATAATCTCGCTGTAAGTATACCGGTTTTCTTTTAAGCAAAACTATCATAGAACTTGACATTCCGCCTTTTTCGGCGTTAAGATCTATACTGTTACATAGAAGCAGACTTTACGATTTGTCCCCGTCGCAAACTTACTCCGAAAGCGTGGCTGAAATTCGTCTTGTCTCTTGCCTGTCTCATTTAAAGCACAGAAACGATCTAGATGGATAAAGACTGAGAAGACAGAATGATGATGAGAAATCGATCCCAAATATGTTGAAAAATTTACTGTCATTTTAATTATCTAAAATCTTTTACCAACATTTAAAAATTGCTACACTAAAAAGTGTACTGAATTTTAATAAATATTTATTTAATATCACTAACTTAAATATTTACTAAATGTAAACATATAATTATTTCGTAAAAGAACCATTAATTTACTTTAACTTTTCTTTTGTTGATTAAATATTTATTTATTATAAATAACCGTTTTATTAATACTATTGAAAAATATATATATTAAAGTTTAGTAAATTTTTTGCTCAATGTATAATACCATATTTAAAGCAAATTATTAATATATTTATTATAATGTATTTATTATAACACCTAAAAATATCATTATAATTTAAATATATGCATGGTCGATAATTTCATTATGAGAGATGTTTTAATCGTACAAACATTGAACAAAATGTATAACTCAGCTAAATTGTTTATCCTTTGTATATGGTGCAGTTAAAAGAATTTATTTTACAAAATTGTAAACCCAAATATATGCATCGAAGTGAATATCGAGCGTGAATTTATGTAGGCTATCGTAATGCATAATACAAAAGCGAAGTTTGCTTGGACAATATAAAATGCGTTACATTAAGTGAGATCTGAACAGCTTCGAAAATACGGACTTAGAATTTTAAAGCCACTTTACGGACAGATTTTAATTCCTAAAGCGCTTTAAACTGTCCTGGAGGCTATTTAAACTTGCAAATCCGTTCATTTGAGTTAGATCCCGATAGTGCTTGTTTCCCTTTAAAAATGCTCTTCCACCCGGAATACAGGCAAGCGGCGGAGTATTGCATTCCGTTCGCCGCCGCGATTAAAGCAATTATTGATTTCGCATTCGCGTTGGCCGACACGAATTATTCGAAATATTAGCGAATTATTCGAGAAATTTGCCGCATTGATTACACGCGGTTGCAGTTGAAATGTGACTGATACAATAGAATCGTAATAAGTATTACCAATCACGTTCAAGATGGACTAATTATAGTTAAATCGTTTTCCTATTATTAAAATTGACGAAAACTTCAAATCATATTTTATTTATTAACGTGTATAATTTATTGTAATTTAAAGAGATTCATTTATCCATATATATTTTATTACATAACACCGCTCAAAAATTCATTGTAAATAATTATTTTGTTTGAAATTATCGTTTTGTTTTAAATCTTTTGTTTTAAATCTACTGTAGCTATATACAAAGTAACAAAAGATTTGATCACAAAAAGTTTTGTGTTTATCAAATCATTTATATAATGAAATTATAGTAACGTAGATATATTTAAAAAAGACAAATTGTAGAATGTTAGTTACATCTTATTAAATATCAAAAAGGCTCTGCATCGAAAAGTTTTTATTGGCTAGTAAATTGAAAACCGTTCTATTGATTATCTAGAAGAATTTATCCATGGAAAGATACACGGCCATTGATGCATTTCCAAAATGTCTCAAAACTTTATCAAAGCTAAAAGTAGCCATTTTGAATATTAATTATTTTTTATACTAAATAGGATCGAACACTCAAATTTTTTTTTAATACACGTTATCAATGATTTGATAAACACAATTCGATAAACACTTTGTATGTCAAACTTACATATGTATGTTTGTATACAGGGTGACAAAAAGATTTGGTTACAAAGTCTTGTTTTATCAAATTATTAACATATATTTTATAAAAAAAGACTATAAAGTATTAATTATATCGTATCCAATATCAAAATAATAATTAACATTCAAAATGGCCACTTCTAAAAAAACTTTTTTAAAAAGCGAAGCGTGTGTTCCGAATGTAAATACGATATGCCTATAAGATTTTTATTGTGCTCGATATCGCAGCGATCAAATCGACCATTGCGATAGAGTTAAACACGAATCGCGTAGGGGAACGATCTGAAACGTTTTGCAAAGAAAATATTATAATTTCTTTTTTTTGCAAAATGTTCGAGATCGTGCCTCTGCATATTCAGCACAATAAAAATCTCATAAGCATATCGTATCCATATCCGGAACACACTACATTTTTTTTTTAAATCGAGATGCTATAACACTGGTGTTGTCAAATGATCCAACACTGTAGAAAAATGACAGAAAAGTTTAGGAAAAAAAAGAAAACAAAGAGCATGATTGTTTGAAAGGTCGAGAGAAGCAAGAACTTAGATATGTCTATTATGATAAACTTGTTATGTTAAACTTGTTATGTTAAACTTTTTAACGAGTAACGTCCGACGGCTAAAATTCTCTCAAGGTTACTCAGGGTCATAACCTTGACAATATATGTCAAGGTCAAGGTCATTGGGGGGGCTTCCCTAAACTGCCAAGAATAGTTACCTAATTACCAAGACTAGTTTTAATATTAATTGTTAAATAATGTAATTTTTAAGTCTAATGTCTTTAACATTATAAAAAAGTAACAAAAGTAATGAATTGTTATTTTTTAAGTAACGGTAATGGTAACGCGTGATAAAACGTTCTCAACCTTAAAGAAATTGCAATTTCTTGCTTTGCTAATAGCAAGGAATAGCAAAAATACTTAATTGTTATATTTACACGTTTCTTTTTGTAAAACACTCTTTTTGTAAAATGCTCTTTTAAATGTTTTAAATAAGATAAGAGAACAAAAAAAAAATATATTATATATATATACATGCATATTTTTATTTCAAGAAGAGTATGTTTATTTCGAAAGATAATGTACGGAGCATAAATATATATATATTTATGCTTTCTCTTGCAACAGAATTTAAAAAGTCGATAAGAACTTAAGGAAAATACTATTGACAATTTAATGCGATCACATTCTTCTTCGAAAAATATTAATTGTACAGAACGTTATATAGAAATTAAACGTCTGCAAAGTCTCATTAATCGAAGGGAAGTTAATGATTTATGTTTAGTACAAATTTCCTTGGAGAATACTCAAGTTTTACTGCTGCGGGCAAGTATACGTACAGGTACTTTTTATAACTTCGCTACAACATTTTTCATTGCTTCGGCTGGATCCGTTTCACGGAATAACAATATTTTCTGATGTTATCGCGAGAGGAGAGGAAAAAGTGAGAAAAGGGAAAAGAATTCCAACACTCGGATCACCGTGCATCTTAATTTAATTTTCACCTGTGCAAATGCCTTTCGGGTATGCAATCTATAGGGAAATAGTTCCTTTCGTGCTATCTTCCTTTCCCTTTTTACCCGCAGGCCAATCACTTACTTACGAACACATACGATTCCTCTCTCAATCTTGTTTACACTTAATCCTTCATTACAATTTTTATCAGTCATGTAATACTATAAAAATAATTTGTTACGCAGTTAGAAAACACAGAAAAAATATACAGAATATTTATGTACGTTGATATAAAAATGATTCATGAATGCAATACTTTTCATAGATAAATCCAAAACATAAAATGATAAAAAATTGTTTATAAGAACATAAATGAACCAGATTTTATCTTTCCATAAACAAATTAATGAAAATATTTGAAGCGTTTATTTTCTGCTGTAACATGCAGTTAGTAACACATCTCTTAATGCAAAAAAGTGAAAAATTATTCATATTATATTACTATATTTTCATTATTTATATCCTAATTTTTGTATTATATCTTCATAATTAACTTTTATAAAATTACATATATATACCACCATGATACCTATGCAATATATATATAATTATAAAAAGGGATGCGAAAAATAAATTATTAAAAGTGAACTCAAGAATTTCTCCCATAAAATCTTTATTATATGCCCAACTGTTTTCTTCAACAGAGCAATGAAATACAGAGCCATTTTGCGTAAAAGTCCCTTATAAACCGTAAGTGGACACTGTCCCATGTGACATCCCTTAATATAATCAACTGTGTATAATACCTTAAAAGATACTGTTAGACGCGGTTAGACACCGACAATATAGGTTATCTAACTCTGAGTTAGCGGCTCGTTGTCTCTTTCTGGATTAAAGCGCTTTCTACAACATCGACAGAGAAAGAAAATTTAGTTGAACTGGGTTAGCGCTAAACCACGTCACTACCATCAACCCTTAGTAATACATCCAGGATACGGGACATGCAGTGTAACGCCGCATTGATTACAAAAGCTAAAAGGAGGCTTGTGCTACATCAATATAATCGATATTCAGGATAATCGTGGCTTGAACAAGCATTAATTAAAACTCTTTTAATAAATTAAATTAAGGGCTTGTGTAGGAAGGTCGAAGTATACACAAATAGAATTATTTCGAGAAAGGTGGATAGAAGTAAAAAAGATAAAAGTTTAAAAAGCACATGCACGTAAAATAATTTATATCATGATATACACACACATACGTGCATTGTTAATATTAATATAAAAGAAAAATCGATCCAAAATATGTATTTTAAAAATTATAAAGATAAATATAAATACATATTTAAATTTAAATATTAAACGAAAATTTAAATATTTTTAATATTATATATAACAAAGCATAATAAAAAATGGAATTTAGTACAATCAATTGGTTTTTAAAATAAATAAAATTTTATAACAAAGAGATTGTTGTTTCTCTGTATTTTTATAAACGTATTGATGACTCTGGAGAATTAAAATATATATACTTAAGAGTTTACATTAATTTCTATATTTATTGTATCTATACGTACGTATCTGTATTTTTCTGCATGATAATATACTAGCAAATGATCCTACGAAAAACTATCTATTTTCCACAGGATCAGTACGAATTGTAAGAAAATATTTTTTTTCTTTACAGAAAAGAGCACATCGCTCTTATTATTGCCTGATGCAAGAGTCGTGTACGTAATTTTTCTTCCACTGAATCCGCAACTTCCACGCCTGCAACATTCCGGAAATTTGAAACGCCAATTTAAGGATTTTGGCGAAGTTTTCTCAACTTTCTATCTCTATCGGTAATCGAAAATCTCAGTATCATCTCTAAAAATGTTTATGTCTTAACTAAAAATGAAAACCAGTGATTGTATATATGTATAGTATGTACATAAATTTAATATCATAATAAAAACAACTCTCTCGCGATTTAGTTTGCAAAATTGGATAAAGGAAAATCTATATCGAGGAAAACATATGTTAATAATCGTAAATCAAATGCGAATTTAATTGGTATTTCGTCCGATAAAAAAATTAATCTATTAGTTTATTATTAAATATCGATTATCTAACAACTTTTATCGTTGGCTATTTATGAACATTTATCTTAATGAGTTTTTATATAATTCTTACGTGATCTTATGTCACCATTAAAGTATAAATCAATCAAAAATACACTATCTGGATCTCTTAGAAAAATGTATTTTTCATATGCATATTTTAAAGTACAAATTTGTATCATGGAAATATTCGTAAAAATTAAGCATTGTAACTAGGGATGCACCGGATATCCGAAAAGTATCCGGTATCCGGTATTATCCGGTATTTTTTTACTATTGATATCCGACCGAATAGTCGGATATCATTAGTATTTAGGAATATATCTATTTAAATTTTATATCATTAAATCGTTGATTTGTTAATATACAAATGTTTTAGAAATAAGTATGCATATTCACATAATGCCATATTAATATCTTATACATCGTTGCAAAATTTATACAATTTTGTCTCTACAGCCTTTTTTTTAGAAGACAGTTTCCCGAAATCCGGTCGGATATCCGACTCGAAGAAATTGCCTTCTCCGATATCCGGTAATTTTACGATTCGGTGCATCCCTAATTGTAACATAACATTTTTATATATCTCAGCAATTTTGCAATTACCTATACGCATACAAAAATTACATACATATCACATATACACTCGCATTCAACGGATCTACCGATAGCTAATGCAGTCTAAATTTTCTTAATTTGTATTAATTATTTTCACGTATTTACATTAATTGGCATCAACAAACAAAATTTATTTTTCAATTTATCATATTTTATTATGTACATTTACCCATTTTTAGAACATATTATTTTTGGTGTAAATACAACTTTTATAATATCAAATATAACTTTTACAGTAGCTATTAATATTAGGTTGTTATACTGTTATTAAAATGATTAATATTATATTAATTATATATTATAATATAATACATTTTTTAGAATATATTGTAATATAATTATTAATATAATAGCATAATTATTTTCAATTTTTGGTTCATATTAAGTAAGTAGATACTTATTAGACAATAGAAAATTAAATTTATTAAAATTTGATTTTTTTGTGCAAAAAAATTAAGAATTTTAACTTTAGATTTCCGAACATATAATTCCATTACTGCTCTTACCTACACATATATAAAACGCATATAGTTATTGTACATGGTCAATGCGGCAGATAAGATAAGCCTACAAAATTGTAGTAGCAAGCGATAAAGGCCTTCGAACAATGACAATCCGTCAATAGCACGCGTTATCATTGCCACTAGCCGGCTCGGGCAGATAATACTACGACGCAGGTAAAAACATGTCATACCCGTCCGTCATTTGCAGCATTGACAACGAAAATGTTTCCGCGGGATCTGCTGCTGATGCTGCTGCTCACCTGCATCCTTTACAACTACAGCTATGCAGAAGAAACCAAGGTATATTTGTCAAATCCAAATGTTCTATCTTGTAAAATTCATTAAATCTCACGAAATATATAACTTTGACATATAATTTTTGCTTAATAAATTTTAATGTTTCTCTCTAATCAGCAGAATGTCTAAAACCGACGCATAAAACAACTTTAATATATCTTTCAAAGTTCTTTATGAAATATCTTAAAGATATTTACTTAATGAACTCTTAAAGTTATCTTAAAATTGTCTTATACGTCGATTTTAGATATTCTGATCATTGGAAATATAGTGCGTTTGACAATTTTATTTTAAAAAACGTAAAATATCTATTTTAATCAATTCCATCCAATTTTAAATTTCGTATGATATAATTTGTATAATATAATTTTTTCTATGTAGTGTGCATATAATGAATCATTTATAAAATAATATCACACAGTACACTGAAAAAAAATGATGTTGTTTCAACAGCATTATTTTAAAAATAATCTTGTTGATTTAACAACAGTATTAATGAAACAAATAAAATGTTATTAAAACAAGAGCATAAGTATTTATTTTATTAATGGTGTTATTGAATTAACAAAATTATTTTCAATTAAGATAATATTGAAACATCATTTTTTTTCCAGTAAATTTTTTAATTTAATGTGTTGCAGGAGAATTAAATAATTATACTCTATATTTATATTACATATATAATCAAACGTGCTTGTAATAATTATGGAAAAAAAGATTGTGCTATTAGAAACGAAAAATTTACATAATTTGAATTATTTGAAACTTTACTGCTTATAATTGCTTATAATTGAATTCGTGTAGAGATAGTAGCTAAATAAAAATAATGGTATTAAAATTGGAGCTCTCTATCTCGCCTAGGCTTTCGGTATTAAGCGTGATTAGAGTAAAAGTTGACACAATTTCGTTGACTGCATAAATATACTCTCTTACTAACCGACGCAGGTTGTAAAATTCAGTGGCAGACGTGGCGCTAAGTCATCGTTGTAAGTACGCGCGTTTGTCGGGCGATTAACCCGTTCACCCGTGGTCGATACTGCATTTTCAGGTCAAATAATGATAACGAGCCAAGTTAAACAATAAGCTGTTCCTTGGAAAAGCGACATTGGCGAAAGTTTTAATGAGGATCGAAAGACAAGTCATCCGCGCCACTCGATTTCCCGTCTGACACGGACAGCCTCGGTCAACCAGATACACTGCAAATTTCGAACGCCAATTACGTATATTAAATAGGCACGTAAATTAAAATGGAAGCCAATAAAACAATCACTTCTACAATTGTAGAAGTTTAGATTTGGCTATTTCGCGCTCAATGCGTAATATATTGTTAATGTTAACTTTTCTTAAAGATTTTATACATAACTATGTTTACTAAAGTAAAATAGATATTAATTTTACTGTGCCTTCAAGATTTTAGTTCATTAGTAATAAAAGTGCGTATTAGATATATAATAGATAGAGAGAGATATTTGTATATTTTATCCTTTAGGACAATACAAATATCTTTATGCATTGTGCATATAAATTTGAAATATATAATTTTGCTAATTAAATCAATAAAACAAGTTTTACTATAATCTTCTACGCTACATATTTTTACGTGTGTAATAATATAAAACGTTAATAATGAAATTTTCTTATTTATATATGCAAATATACTTGCGGAGAACAAATATAGTCTGCAATTATTTCATCCTACGTTCATGCCGATTTTCTGCTGTAGTGATTATCTGCCACGATAATAACTGTTTTATAAAAGTAAAATAAATGTTGAAAATTTCTGGTTAATCGTGCTTTTCTGAAAAAGAGAGAGAAAAAGCCGGTTATATTCCGATAACGCTACACAGGTAATCTGAAATATATCAATGTTTACTGAACTGCAAGCGATAATTCTGTCATATCTTGACAAAATATAATAGGCTGTGTTTTGCAAAATACATTTCAAGCGCACTTTGATAAAATGGCACATTTTACCTTGAAAAGATAATATCAAGAATTTATGATTAAAAAGAATAGAAAAAATCACCTGCGACAAAAAACTGCAGAAACAAAAACCGTGTTATTATAGAGTACTAAAATATAGTATGAGCACCATGTAATTACATTAGGTCAATTTCAAAGTTGAATAGTTACTTCGTTTCGTTTCCTACAAATGAAGTAAATTAATATACGTTAGTATTTATATCGCAGTTAGTATTTATTAAAACGCAGCGTGAAAGTAAAAACTGTAATTAAGGAAATCAAAATATCAATCTCCGGGAAAAATGTGGAGCTATTGCGAGAAAATTAATGACCTATAGGATCCGCTTTGAAATGAGTTAATCGTTCTCCGGGTAATTTGACAAAAAATACATTTAATTCCTTAGCGCAAATCTTTGATCCTCAATTACGGTATCGCGGTTACATCTCAACGAGATGTCGAGTATACGTAATGGGTATTTCGTATTCTCATCTTTCATCTCGTTTGTAATACTCACGAGATAGCTTCTCACCCTTTCTACCCGCAGTCTTTTTCTCTATAACTTGAAAGACTTGCGGGACAAGAGACCATTTAAAGATCTCGGTAGAAGGATTTAGCCTTTCTATCCTTTAATTAAATCGCCGTTGACTTTTCGGAATATCAAATGACTAAGGAAATGGAGGTTTATAATAAGTTTTCTACATATACTACAATAATATTACATTGAATTCTAATCTTTAATTTTTCGTGAATTCCCGTATTTTGTAACAAGAATTTCCCTTTTTTGTGTCTTGCCAATTTTCCTATCTTCAATTAAGCAAAACAATAGATAAACCTCATGATGTAACCGCATTTCATGACGAAGACGTGGAAAGAAAACGAAGGAAAGGGTAGAGGAGGAATCGCGCGCTTGAGAGAATACGCGTCCAAAACTGGATTATAAAGTTTCGTTGTGTTATCACTACTTAAAGGATTAACGCCTTCTTGCGAAACGTGCGTTGGGAATTTCAATCAGTCGCGCTGGTTTGCGCAAAATCGATACAGCATCGAGTAAAGAGGAGAGCTAATCAGCTGCGCGAAATATATGAGTTATTTTTATTTATTGCTCCGATCCAGAAAAAATATTTCTCGCTCTGAAACTTTTTGTTTTAGAAGGGAAAAATTAAATATAATGTTTTATATTATATATTATGTTTTAACTCAACTTTTTTTTATAAGCGATTTTTATAAAAGATTATATATTCGAGAAATTTGGAGACAATTTTTACTTACAATTAACAAATTAATATATTTGAGTGCAGATTTAGGTACTTGTGCGTATTTTGTTACTTTTAATACTTTTCTTTTTATATTTATTTATATAAAATTATATATACATCTTTTATATACATATATTATTTTTCTTTATTATAGGATAAAACTTCATTAGATGACTGGGTAATCATATTGACTCTTACGGTTTGCTGTATGTTCTCCGTCTTAATTGTTATGGTCCCTACGTTGTTGTACTAGTAAATATCACTTTTTTTATATATCATAAAAATATATGTAGATATACATCACAAAATCACTTTTGCATAAAATATTTTCTATTATCGCATTATACATAATCATACGCTATTTGAAGTAAATTAAACGTCCATTATCTTAATTTTGTTTAAAAATATGCCACACATTGAAATAAAATGTATAGAAAATACTTATAGTTTAATTTGTTTAAATAAATAGTTTAATTTGTGATAATACTATGGAATAATTAATTGTATTTTGATAAATAGATAATTCATAGACTCGATTTAAAATTATCAAATAACATCATAGTTTTTTAAATTCAGAAATAATATCATAATTATTTATAAATTTGTTATTAAAATATTATTTAAGCAGTAAAAATTAAGACTTATTTTAGTTCTTTCGATAGCTGAATAAAATGTATTATAAAATACATTTTTTCATTCAGATATCAATCGACGTAAATTATTTGTTGTTTAAAATGTTGCCGATATATTACAATTACATTTTTCAAATTTATAAACATAAACATAATTGAAAAAAAAATATTTTTATTGATTCCATTATTATACACGTTCCTTGTGACATTAATATGCGTACACGTGTTGCAACCGCGTGTAAAGAGTTTTGCTATGCACTTAGCATTCTCCTACCATGAAATGATGCTTATGCACCAAGAAACTCGAGCACACTAAGAAGCTACTTATTTACATGAGCATTAATAACCTACGCATATCGTTAGTTGCATCATTTAAATCTTAGCTTGTGAATATATTACGTATCTGAATCATTATACAATTATTAAAAGTTATTATAAAACGTAATTTGTTTTTAATGTATTTTAAAAATACATTATTCTGTGGTATTTTTGGTTTTGCAATTTTTCTAAAAATTTTAATTCTAAAATATAAAATATATTCACGCGTGCATTTAGTATTAATTTTGAAGAATTAATGGTTATATTCAGATTCCTTGACTCTCTTCATTTCGACCAATAGAATACACATATAACATTTTAATAAAAACACATGTAACGTCAATCTATTGCTACAATAAAAATTTTTGTTTGTATAGCAGGTACTGTTCTAAAGAAGCAGAGTTTGTTCAATAATGACCAACCGCAACTAATTGAAATATCGACGTACATTAGTATTAATCACCGACTCTGTTGTAAAACTAAAATTATAGTCTAAAGTGCGTTATTAAGTAGGTACAAATATTTGACCCAATGAAAATTAAAAAATATATGCAACCAAACTTTTATCAAAAAATTGCCATCCATTGCCCTTAATTCGTAAATGTGCACTCAATAAACCCACAAGAATCAACAGCAGTGCGTTGACGCGGGCTAATATTCGATAATTAATTAATCTAGTTTTGTAACAAAACTGCTGTTAACAAGATCCTGCTAGTAGGCCGTCGTGCGTTAAATTCTGAATCGATCAAATATGAAATATGACTATGCTTTTTGTAAATGTAATTCATGTTCATCGCATTGTATTTATTTTTAGTATATGCGCGATTGTTGCCAATTTGTTAGCTATGTACTTTTACAATGTTTAATATATTTATTGTTAATATATTTAAATATATATTTATCAAGGATAAGTCACTATAGTTATAAGAAAAGTATAATAATTGTGTGAATTTCTTTTACAAATGTTGAAATTTTATTTAAATAAATTTTTTGCAAGCAAAAGTATATATTATAATTTAAATTGAATAATGTGAATTATTTAAAAACATTTAAAATATAATTTAAAATGTAAAAATAACAGCAATTTTATATTTCATTTGTTTAAATATCTGACAATTAATCTTAAAAAGATATGTAATCCTCTATTCCTGATAATTCAAATTATTATAAAAACAAGTTTAAAAGTCTTTACCCAAAATAATCATGAATCATAAATTTACAATTATTCTCCTTTTTTTCCACATAAATCCATGTAAATTCTTTAATGATGAATATGTGTGTTCCTTATTTATAATAAATAATTTAGAAAATCATATTTATTTTACATGATGTAAAATATAATAATTTACTCTTTATGCAATATTCATTTTATCATAATCTAAGCAATTGTGCATATTAAATATCTTTTGCAGTAAGAGTCAAATTACCTTAAAATCATAATTGTTTTACAAATTGTGTTCTGTGTACATATTGTATACTATATAACTGTAGAAGATTCATGTTACTGCACCGGTTGCGCATACAAAAGCAATCGAAACGAACAAACCGCCGTGTCGTATCAACCAAAATACAATCGGTGATAAAGTTTCTCAATGTATCAGAGAACGCCGAAATGGGTGCGTTTCAAATATTCACTGAAATTGATTTTGAATCAGAAGCCAAATAAAAAGTTTTAATTACAACTGCATTCATGTGTAACGTAGTCCGCTTATCAAATTTCTAATATTTGGAGTATTAGAAACTTTTGGTTAAAATTCTATTTTTTTTAATCGAAAAGTAATTAAAATTTCGGTAATTCCAATTTTTTAGCTTTCTCTAGTATTTTAATTATTAGATTTTTAATATTTTTATTTTCCTGACCATCTCCAAATTTTTAACAGATAATATCTACATGATATACTTATGTAATATTCAGAATTTAATGTCTGTAATACAATAATTTAGATAATTTTCACAAAATAATTTTTAAATATTATTTTGCGCCTTACTCGCTTTATTATTTTTAAATTTTTTCACTCTTTTCTATCTTCTCTAAAACTTTTTTGGCACGCCGGTTGCAAACCCTGTTATAATGTAATAACAAGAATTTAATAACATCTACTCTGTATAACTAGCAATATACAATTAATAAAATTAAAAAAATATTGCAATTTTATTTGATGACTTATATTAAAACAAAACGCTGTAAGCCATAATGAAACAAGATTCGCTGATCTGAAAAAAAATATTTAACACGTCCTGAGTATAACAAAATGTCATTAAATGTCGTAAATTTATGCCACAACGTAGCCATAAGACAATATGTATAAAGTCATACATAAAGTTCTTCCTTTAGTGAATAGTGATATAAAGTTCAATGCGGTCTCAAACTTCTGTGGGTTATGATCAGAAATGCACTAAGCTCGAACGCGCCACTTCTCAGAGTGCATTGCAAATTCGAAACGCTTCTTTAAGCAGCCGGATTTTATGTTTTGCGGAAGAGCTTATTCGAGGATTTCGAGAGCGCTCTTTGCGCTCTGAGAATCCATTACCTCGTGTCATAACTTCGCGCGCGACAACAGTACCCGAAATGAAATCACAACGAGACAATACCTGGTAGCGGTGCAACGCACTAATTAGCAGAACTCGTATAAGCCGAAGTTGTGAAAGCTGGAAGTACTTTGTTGCCGAGAAGATAGTACCTCGCATTAAGATTTGTGTTTACATTAGTGCGAACCGTTGAATGGTTAAATGCCACTGAGTTGTAAACTCGGAAAGATGTTTCCGAAACTTTTGTCGACATAGGTTGTGAATTATGAATTAGTTAGAGAATAAGAAGTTATATTAAATTACAGTAATAAATATTATATAAAAGGTATGGATTTTTTTACTACTCCCACATTTATTGATTTATTAGTCTCTAATCGTCTGACGGTATAAGTCAACCACTTGAAAGAATACTTTATCGGCAAAAGTAATATTACCCGTTGTTAATAAAGTAATGTAAAACAATTTGTATATTAAAAGATATAAATTATTAAATTTTTAATAATAGACATTTATTATTATATTATTATTATTATTATGTCATTTATAGCATTAAAAGATTGTAAACTATTTTACCTATTTGTACTCGATCGATCATATTAGCGGATGTTGATAACTTTGTTACAAAAACATTATCATCGGTTATCATAACTTTTGTAGATAAATGCTACAAAGTTCCGTTTTAATCCGCGTTAAAAAATCAAATTAATAGAAATTTTATACAATTTGAAATGATTTATTTTATAAAATTATGTTTACAAATCAATACGTGACTTTTATGTTTGCCAAAATAACATCAATCACATAAATATTGCTGAATAAAAAATAGGTATACCATTATATTGAATTTGATATATTTATTTTTAAATATTTTAATAACGGACGTGTACAAAAATATATGCATTTTATGCCCTCTAAAAATAATAGATTTTAAAAAAAACTATTTGTGCATGTGTATGTTAGAATGCTTTTATCCAGAATTAATTAAGTTTTTCCCTAATTCAAGCTAAAATATTCAGGTGATATCCTGTAAAACGTTGTTTCTATGCCGTTTGTAATCAATGCAATTAATCACTCACTTGAATAAATAACCTGACATTGTTTATTTCTAGATGGAATAATTTATTAGTCAAATATTTGACATTATATATTCTCATGACAATCGCAATTTTTAGCATATGAACCATTGATTTACCTTTCAACTACTCTCATTTTCAACTTCCTCAGAAATATTCTATTCGTCGAAGAGCAAATAGTGCTTTTTGATCCTTGCAAACAATCCGAATTGCTCAGATAATGAAATTATAATTATATATACGAAATTTAATCAAGTATTTCATTTTTTACAAATGTATATGCCGTGTATGTGACTTAATGCTGATGTCGGCAAATTTGTTTCTTGGAAGATAAATTGCAATTTTAGTCTTCTGAGGACCGATATGTTTTTAATTAACTTTTTTGGTTTAAGAGCTAGAACTTTTTTGTCAATGTCATGGGGTTGAGTAGTGAAAAAGGTGGCACCACTCGAGTCCCTAAAGGGATCTTCGGTCCGGAAAAAAAATGACATCCCTTATTTTTTATTTTTTAACTAAATATCATTAGATATTAAAATAATTAAAAATTGAACGGTTCAAAGTCCCTAAAGGGGCCTCTGGTCTTCCAAAGGTTAACATTTTGAACATAATTGTCATATAGATGACATTATTGCGTGCCATGAACATCAGCAAAATGTAACGATAATAATGAAGACTTTAGTGGAATTTATTTGTATGATGGAGCTGTTAAGCAACATCTTCATATTCAGAACGAAAAACGCCCGCATATAAGTGTGTATACAAGTTTTACGCATTCTATTTAAAAAAGTCTTCTTTTACCCCAAAAATATGGTAGTTATAGTACAATACAATATTTTAAAGATTTTTGCCATGCACTTCAGTAAAATTAATTAAACTTATTTTATACTTTATTGTAGTTTTATTAATGAATGAGAGAGATTTACACTAAAATTCTTGAAAATACGTTGTTATCGCACGACTATCATATTTTCAAGGTAAACTCTAAGAAAAAATTCTCTTCGTGTACTTTTCCAATTATTCATGTATGTTATATCCTATTAGCACTTTACTATTTTTGTTTATCAATGATATTTATTTAATTTAAATGTACCTAAATTTATAATTCTATCATTTAATAATTTTAATATAGAGACAGTCATTGGAGATATCGGCTCAATTAATTTTTCTAGTGATATCTGGATGTTTACAATTATACATTACTGCTTGACTGTTTAGCTGACGATTTAACAGAAAATGTAATTAATAATCTAAACAGGTTTATTTTTTATATTTTTTATTAAATCTATAATAAATCATGTGTATAGCATATTTTATAAAAGCATAAAAGATCTTGTATTAATACATATTTAAAAAGTTTTATTTATTTATTTCTTATTTAAATAATAAAAAATTTCAAATGATACTATTACGGTTCCAGAATTGCAATGGAAGTATATAATGTGTATCGTGGCTTAAAAGATCACAAGATATCATTAAAAACATATGTTTCATGATGCAAAAAAGTCAAAGATCACTCGTAATCAGCATGGGCTACCAATTTTATCTCTTAAATATTATTCTAAGGTGTAATCTACCTTGATCAAAAAGTTCCCGGAATTCATTCAGAAAATTCAAAATACAAGTTTATTTATCAAAAGTGATATTGTCCCCTTCAAAGTACTCCCCATCGACTGCAACGCACTTATGCCAGCGCTTGATCCAGCTCTCGAAACATTTCTGGAACTCTATTGTCGGTATAGCCATCAGAGCCGTCTTCGATTTTTCCATTACTTCTTAGTAGTGGTTTTTTGACTCGATCGAACAGAAAAAAATCGCAAGGAGCCATATAATCGGGTGAATTCGATGGTTGTTGGATAGTATTCGTTTCGTTCTTGGTCAAAAAATTTAATACAAACTCGTTGTTGCAAATTCAACTCCATTTTTAAAACTGTAAAAAATCGAAAACACATGCAGAGGTAGATGTACTCAAGACGGCGTAACTTTTACAAATGCCAAGCTATGGCGATAAAATTTGGTGGAAATGTCAATGATAGATGTGGCAACCTAACCAAAAAAGCAGAACTTAAATCAGCTGACTCAGAGCATCACCTGGTGGTAATTCCGGGAACTTTTTGATCAAGATAGGTATTTTGCTATAAGACATTATATATAAATAGTAAAATTTTTATAGCATATTATATAATAAAACGTTTGTAACAAAGAAAATGTTTCGATTAAACGTATAATAAATTATTAGAATAATTCATAACATACAACATATTTTTTTTAATTTTAATGACAAAATGTGAGTGCTAGTAGAAAGAACGGCTCCGAAATTTTTATTTATAAAGTTATAAAACCCAGATTTTGAGCACATGGCGCAGAAGCTATTTACCTCTCATATGTTATCGGAAAGCAGATGTTTTGTGTACTTATATGTAGTCATAATTGATATATAATTATTTTTAATTATATGATATGTATGTTTATATGTAACAATATATATTTTACATAATGTGTCTAATATTGGAAGATTTTACTTTTGTTATTAAACATAAGGATCTCGTTAAATAATAAAATTAATAAAATAAAAATATCATAGATTAAATCAACGAAAAATATTTTTTTAAATAATATGAAATAGTAATTATACATTTAGTTTTACTCTCATTAGTTTGCTTTTTATAAGCATCAAATACAAATAGTCGTACTATAAATAAATTAAACACGTATATGCAACTACAAATTACACAGCGAAGAAAATAATTGCATTTTTCGATATTTCCTCTATAGGAATGAAAAGATGAAAATAAGCGTTTAAATGTACACGCAGGAAAAGATAGAGCTATCTATGGAAAATACATTCTATTCTGTCTTTCAATAGATGTACATACACCTGGCTATGAACGAGAGCCCAATATTGCAGAAATTTTTCTCACGCATGTATATTTATTACTGTATATCACCACTGAAATCCTCTTGCGTATTAGATTCCTCTGCACATTTTAATTCCCTAACTCACATATGCCAAATGATTTTTAAGTTATTGTTAAAATTTTGAAGAGATATCTCCGAAACATTATTACACTTTTGACTTTAATTATATCTTTCCCTTAACTATTTTCCATCGCAAATCGAAACCGCAAGTTTTCTTTATTAATAATTTAGTCAATTTGTAGTTTACTTGTAATTATTTATTGTTAAAAATTCTTGCTGAAATGTGAGTATCTTTGAATAACGAATGCAAAATTATATATTAAAGTTTTAGAAAATGTAAATATTATTCTATTGAATTGCGAAATTTGTGCTATTTTTGCCTATTTTTACAACTTATGTAATTATATACAATAATAAAAATATCAAATTAAGAAAAAATAATAAATTTGAAAACTACTATTTTAACTTAGGAAAACTGAAATTGGTAGCTAAGAATAGAATAAATTATCTGTTTGAGAAACAATTTGCATTGTATAAGTTTAGAAACTACACTAGACTCCGCGTCCGCGAATATAAGAGAATTTCTTTTTCACTTTACACTCATTTCACTCATGTCTCAATTAAGGTACGTTAGAAGATTCATCAATGTTTCAACAGTGCGGGAAACAGCTGCTACGTAACACCACAATTCACATTTCAGGTTCTGCATATCTAATAAATTATTTTCTGCCACTTAACGTTTTCAAAGAATTCGCAGAGAAGAACCTCATATCGCATCCATTTTGTAATTTTTCTTCAATCGACATTTTATATTTCAGTAGAATTGTAATAAAATCTTATATCAACTTATTTTCGTATGCATGCATACTCTTTTTACATTAAAAATAACTGATGCAATACGTTTTGGCATCGGTTTTTCCGCGCTTTCACTATACATTTTATAAGAATATCATTAAAATAGTGTGTATTTGATGTGAAGAAAATATTTTCAAGACAGTATATAGTTTCTTAAGTAAGACTTTTCACAGAATTGCAATTGTACGTAATTTAAAAATAGTCATGCAAGAGAAAGTAACGCTAAAGAAGGCGATTGCCATTATGAAGTTGAGTCTGTTTGTTATATGGTTTTGGCCGCTACCATTAGGCACTTCTAAATACAAAATTCTGTGCGTGAAGCTATATCAGTATATCTGTATATTAATGACTATAGGCGTAATATCGTCGGTAATATATGGTCTTGTGAAAAATAAGAATACCAATGATCTCGATGGTTTTATGAGATCATTGTTCTCTTTGGTCACCTGTAGCCACGTTATTGGCAACATTCTGTGTCACCTAATTATTTATCAACGATTACAAGTATTTAATACATTCTGCTTCTGAGAAATAAAATTTTCTTCTCACGTTATGAATCAGAATAATATAATTTTAATGAATTGTAGTACGTTACTCTCGAAATGGAGAATTTTTGCGCATTGATCAAGCCTCACGAGGAAACGATTGTTCAGCGGGAGTATGTTGATAAGTATTCCAATTTTTATGGTTTCTGCATAAGTTTATTCTACATGAGTCTCTTCGGCCTTTTTATGGGACCTGTCATGCTAGACCAGTCGCTTCCAACAGCTGCTGATTTTCCATTTGATGCGTCTCATCAACCGTTAAGGGCTATTACGTATATGCATCAGATCATAGTTGGTCTGTTCATATCTGCACATTTATGTGTTAACGCTTTTATGGGGCTTTTGATCTGGCTGGCTTCAGCGAGATTTAAATTGTTGACCGAAGAGTTACGAACAATTACGAATATCTATAATTTCGCGAAATGCATCGAAAAGCATCAAAAATTAATCGAGTATGACATCTTTTTAAAGAGTGTGAAATTAAAATTGTATTGCATGTGTAAAATATTAAAATTTTGTTGCATGTATTTAACTATTAAGATTAAAATTATTTATCTACTTAAATAAATATTACCCCATATATGAGACAAAATATTTCAAATGATTTTTAGGTATGCGGGAGAGGTAGCCCTTACAGTTCGACCCTTTGCAATGGTAACTGTACTTTTCTCTACTGTAGCATTAATAATATTTGGCCTTGTTTTTATTGCAGTAAGTATAATTCAATGCAATTGTAGCATACTATATATTTAATTAATCCTCCGTGGTCCAACGTTTTTTTTTTCACTGTTTCCTAGTTCAGGTCACTAGTACCTGATTGTGTTTCTCAAAAAGTTTTTAAACTCTAAAAAAAATCTAAAAAATATTCTAGTACACTTTTTTAGCATTCAAGCATACAATTTTACAATGACATAACCAGAAACGTTTTTCACTTTTTTTATATGTCCAAATTTGGACCTGGAACCCGACTTTAAGAAAAAAAATTTTTTTAATACATTTAAATTAAACTCGGTTTGTGAACCGTGCTGACGAAACAGCACGTTTACAGATTTCAAATATTTCAAAGTGGAGTGCTGGCTTTTTTTCAATTCTTTATACTTTTGAACCCCTTGAGATACAAATGAAAAGATGGTACAAACCGAGTTTAATTTAATGCGTATTAAAAAAATTTTTTTTTCTTAAATTCGAGTGCCAAGTTCACAGAAATCGAATTTGAGGAAGAATAATTTAAAACTGAAAATTCGCCTGGGTCTTCAAATTATTTTCTACGTTTTAACACAAACGCATTAATATCCTTAAATTAGACAATTCATATTATTAAAATTTCCCCTAACGGTTCATATCTGTTCAAATAGAAGGTACCATTATCTTTGAAGATTCAGTGTATCCTTTTATCAATGTGTGCATTATTAGAAGTATTTATGTATGCCTGGCCAGCAGAACATTTGATTCATGTAGTAAGTAAATTATTTATAAGGAATAACGTAACTATCATTTACATTTTATATTTTATTAATTATATGGACTCGTTCACAGACTACGAATGTAGCACAAGCAGCTTTTGAAACAGATTGGTGTGTTGAATCTGAATATCTTAGGAAAAACTTACAAATGGTTATACTGAGAAGCCAAAAGCCAATACTAGTTGCATTACCATGCGGTTTGCCCTCGTTGTCCTTACGTTATTATGCATCGGTGAGATAGTGATTTTAAAAAATTATTATTAAAATTCGTCGGTAGTGCACATTAGTCATTTAGTTATCTGTAATTATTTGAAATTAGAAAAAATTATTATATTTTCTTCTTTTTTTCTTTATTTCTCTTAAAAATAAAGAAAAACATCTATAAGAAAAATAAAAAAAATATTTATGTGATATAAAGTCCCTAATTTAACAAAATATAGCAAAAATGGGATTTATTCTACTTTATTTAAGTATTATAATTTTATTTCATACTAAAATTAATAATTAAAAAATTATTGTTAATATATTTCTACCTCATAATCTTAATACTTATTTTATAATCTTAGTACTTATTTTTAGTCACACCCTAAATAAGAAATAAAAAGATACCAATTTTTAAGAATAATTTACAAATATATCTATTATAATTAAGACATATTTACACATATATACTAACTTTTGCTACAAGGTATGAACATGCATCCATAATATATGTTTCAGTATCTTTCAACAATATTCTCTTACTTCACTACAATGCGAATGATGTTCGAAGGGAAAGAATTTGAGATATAAGTAAAGTAGCATATTTTTATAATAACAAAAAATTCTTTGCACTATTATAAATTACAAAATTATTAAACTGGTCCTATTTGAGTTATAGGTTTAATGTTTATTTAAATCAGACTCTCTTCAAAAATTTTTGTTTCCTGTAGTTTAAATTCCTTAATAATCAGTGACCTCTGTTACACGGCACGCTTAATCGGATTTAATAACATCCGTAGTTATGAAATCATAACTGTTTCAAGCCAATCATAGCTGTTTCTCGGAAGAATGGAACGACTGTGATTGGTTAGTTTCATAACTACGGATGTTATTAAACTCGATTAAGGTCTTCAAGGGTGCCATGTAAATGTAGTCAATGTTATAACAGCAAGCGTAATAAGTGATTTCAATTTAAGCAGTTTTGTTATTATTATATATACTGTTATTATATATTTTATTCAAATATTATGAAGAGACATACACACAATAAGGATTGGACTAAATACTGTATATCACTTCAAGATTGAATTTAAATGTACTTATTCTTCTTTCTTTTTAAGGTAATAATTAGGTTCGTAATTAGATTATTTGTGTTTATCAAAGATTATAAATCTAGATTATAAATATTTTGTCATTAAAAATGTGAAATGTATGAAAAACTTGTGTTACGTTAATTAGGAGTAGTCTATTTCCTTGAACGTAAAAGCGTATTAATAGCAACTATACTATATCATTTCAATAGTATTCGAGGATTAATATAATATACACAAATAGTAAATATAATATACCGATGTTGTATTCTGTTCAAAAAATTCTTACTTTGTCTTTATTTTTTAATATATTTTTTTAATTACAACTTATTCAGCCTTGTCTCTTTTGAAATATTCTCCTTCGTTGATATACGACTCCCAACCGTTGACATATCTCTCTCAATGCCTATTTACTTCTAGAAGCAGAACTGATATGCGTCTTTCGAAGTCGCATATAGTTTTTTCCTGCGAATTTCAAACGTTTCAGCACTTCGAAATGATACCTCCAATTCACTGTTTCACTGTTGCCAAAGATTCACAATTGATGATATCATGTATCAATCGAAAAGGAGAGTATTTCAAAGGAGAGATAGTCAAATAAGTAAATGAACTTCAAAAATTATAAAGACAAAATTTAAAAACTTTTTGAACAGGTCATATCATAAAAGCATTTTAGCATAATACAAGAATACAAGGCATTATAAGGTATATTATTGCACATGGTGTGTGGTAGAATAATAGATCAAAAGGAACAACCAATCAAATTTTTGCCTCAAAATACTCACAAAATAGTGTTGCTTTACAATTTAGGACAAATTTTTGAATAACTCAAAAAGCAGCCACTATGTTGGATCGTTCGTCCTCGAAAATGATGCACCTTATATTTTTACATCATAGTACTCATGCTAGTATACGTATACAGAAATCACTTCAAAATAACAAAATAAACATTTTACTATTTAACTTTCTATTAAACATACCCGTTTTATTTATCAAAATTAGGAAATAAAAATTTGTTTATACGTCTTGTGTCTTCAATATCTGATTACAATCTTAAAATATTATAAAATCTTTTCTAAGATATTCTGTATCCTGTCGTATAATAAATATTCCCATAAGTTTCTAGCTACTGCGCTTATTGTATATTGTAGAACCTCAAGGAAAGAACTTCCGGTCTCTTAAAAAATTATGACATAAAAATTAAATGAATAGAAATTTGTATTCTTCAACATATTTTCTTACCACATATCATTTCAATATAATGATAGGTTCTACGTGTTTTCTTTACAAATAGGGTGATAAAATTACTATGAAGTTTATGATTCGATATGCAATGAATTGCCGAAGGGTGTGCGATAAACATTCGAATATAAAGTAAAGAGAGTAGAGAGGAATTATTATAGATGCATTATGGATATTCCTGTATTCATACAGAAAGGGTATACATTGATAAAATTATAAGGTACTGTAAGAAAAGAGAATGCACCGTGCATTTAAAATCAATAGGTGCAGATGTAATAAGCTGTTTCTACTTATAAAGTAGAAACGCCCTACCAAACCTAGTAGCACTACCCCTCACTGCATTCTATAGATAATGCAAAAACAGCTTATTACATCTCCACGTATTGAATTTACACGCACGATACATTCTCCTCTCTTATCGTGCCTTATGTATCATGCCTATATATTTAATTTTATCAATGTATACTCTTTGTATGAAACGGGGATATTCATAATACATTTGTAGTAATTTCTCCCCTCTCTTGTTTGTTTTATATTCATTTATCGCACATCTTCCATTGCACATATCGAATTGTAAGAGAGTCAGTATTTACAACATTATTCTCATTGTTACGATACGTGTATAATATACATAGTATAGTCATGGTACAAAAGTCAAAGAAGTCGAAGAAGTTGAATTTTAAACAAGTTATTTCTAGCGTGAAGTTAAGTTTATGGATAACGTGGAGTTGGCCGATGCCAAAAGACGCAACAAAATTTAAGATCACCTGTATGAAACTATATCATAATCTGTGCATCATTTGGGCGATTTGCTTGGAAGCACCAATGATATATGCCATCGCAAATCATATTAACGATTTTGCTCTTTTCATAGAATTAGTTGTTCAACAAGCCCCTATTATACACGCCATATGTAATATTATCTTTCACAAAGTCAATTATCATCACATACAAGTACTTAATATCAATATATTTTACATTAAAGAATTTCACAAATTATATCTATAGGCATAATATGTATATTTGGTTTAAGTGTTCACAACTCAGTTATCTTTTTAAATAATAGAGTCATTAAAAAATATGAATAAAGTTTAATCGATCTGAAATTATATATAAATAAATTTTTTTGTTTAAAAAGATCTAATGACTTGAACAAAAGATATTCTTTTTTAAATGTTTTTCTAGTAGCAGTTATACTTTTTTAAATAAAATAATAGATCTATTTTATTACAGTTTCGTAAGGTATTTTTTTACAAATTCATAATAAAATACATGTATAAATTTTTATAGTAGTTTTTGAGATACATTATATTGTCACTCGTGTTGCTTCTCTGGACATGAGCAAAAAAATGAAATACCTCCAACAAAATACTGTTCAATAAAAAAATAATTACTATTAATTCTTAAACAAACTAATTTTATTTAAAAATTTTCTTTAATTATATTTTAAAAATTAATCGAATGTATACACATACTTATTGTTAAACACTGTAAATATATATATATATATATACATATATACTGTGTCCGATAAGTTTTGACAAAACGCTCGCATGTAGATAGAATGGACTAAACTGAGTCAAAAAGTTCTCTACCATTTTTCAATTTCTATAATAGTTAACAAGATTAATTATTAAAAATCACTGAATATTGGTTTTCAATACTTTTTTACTTAACTACTATCACTTTACAAAAAAACAGCAATAGACACAAAAATTGTTTATTTTCTTCTTATAGAGAAGAAAATTGAGAATTTTTTCAGAATTTTTTAGTACCACATTTTCTCATATTGGTAAAAATAGTGATCAATAAGAAAATGCAGTACTAAAAAGTTGATAAAAAATTCTTAAAGTTCTATAAGAAGAAAATAAACAATTTTTGTTTCTAACTGTTTTTCTGTAAAGTTGATAATACTTAAATAAAAAATGATTGAAAACCAATATTCAGCAATTTTTAGTAATATTATTTTATTAACTATTGTAAAAATTGCAAAATAGTAGATGACTTTTCGACTTAGTTTAGTCCGTTCTACCAACACACGAAATATTTGGCGGTCATTCTGGGACACCCTGTATATGCGCACGCGTGTAAGTGTGTAGTATGCCCGCGTGCATGAGCGTAAATACGTAATTATTTACAGAATATTGCTTTTGAAGCGGAATATTTTTGCGACTCAATGAAACCACGTGAAGAAGTTGTGATTCAACGGTACATTGATAAATGTACCGCATTCTATGGTGTGTCTACGGTTATTTTCTATTTCATTGTGATAGTATTCTGCGTGGTACCTATCATTCTACATCAACCATTTCCAACATTAGCCGAATATCCATTCGACGTATATCATGACCCTTTAAGAACAATTATCTACGTACATCAAGCTACAGTCGCATTCATAGTAGCAGCACAATTATGTTTAAATACTTTCGTGGCTACTTTACTCTGGTTTGCATCAGCAAGATTTGAAATAACAATCGAAGAGCTGAGGACTTTCACAAATGTCTATCAATTAGTCAAATGTATTAAGAAACATCAAAAAATTCTTGAGTGAGTAGTAATTTAAATATAAAATGACATTCTTGTTCTTATATGCACATAATCTGGTTAAAGAAATTTGGATATAAATATTGGATATAAATATTGGATATAAATATTGAGAACTAAAATGTATTTATTCAGGTATACAACGGAAGTTATTATTGTTGCTCGTTGTTTTGCATTAACATGTATATGTTGTAGCACAGTTAATTTAATAATAATTGGTGTTTCATTTCTTACCGTAAGTACATGTAATAATTTGAAAATTGAAGTCTCTTTTCAGAAATTACTTAAAATCTTTATTAAAAAAAAATTTATATATATATTGAAGCTATCAAATGTTATATTTGAAATTCGGGGATATACTGAAAATTTATATACTCACAATATATATATAATTATAGAAATATATTTATATAATAATATCCATTTATATGTATAAAGAGAAAGAAGAAGGAGAGGGAGATTCTTCCAACTAAATTTAAAAACAAATAAAAACACTATTTTCGGTCAAAGTATCATTTGCGGATCTTGATGACTAATAATATTTTTGCATAAATCTTGCAATTTCCAGTTCAAGCAAACGATTATTTATCAATTTTAAAACATAGTTCTATAACGAAGCTAGATCATAACGCAATATCATCAATTAAACTGGTAAGCTATTTAATAACAATGATGCTGATAAACATCTTAAAGCACTATGAAGAATTTATTGCGAATAATATCTCCCCAGTTAGATTTTGAATCTGAACCTTCTTATGTTCCCATTATCCGCCATTCCCATTAGATGTCCGTCAAGAAATGTAGAGAGTTCCAAACGGTAGGATCTAACTATGTAAGTCGAATTCTGGTCGGGGTAATATTTTTCACAATAAATTCTTTACAATTTTATGGTACTCGTTAGCATCAGTATTAGTAAATTGCTTGAAATTAGGTACTACAACTTCAGTTTAGGACCGTGTTTGCTCGACAGTTTGCTTCAACAGTTTACTCGAAGTGGAAATTGAAAGATTCACGTAAAAATATTGTTAGGTATCAATATTCACTTTGATCGAATATAGCCTTCTTCTTCGCTTATTTGTGTTGAACATTTCTCGATCAATTTTTACTTACTAATATAAATTAAAAAATTTTAGTATTAGAATATCAATAAGAATAATATGCATATACAATTTTTTTTAAACAGAATCAATCTTTGCTATTGAGATTCAAATATATCTTCATGACTCTAGCTTGTTTAGCAGAAATATTTATGTTTGTTTGGCCAGCAGAACATTTGATTTTCTTAGTAAGTTACTTATTATAAAAAATCATAAAACTAATTATAATATATATAATTAATATTTATTATTTTTTTCGAGTGCAATAATATCTCTCAGACTATTTTTGATACACGCTGGTACAATCAATCTAATGAAATACGGAAACTCCTGCAAATTGTCATGATGAGAAGTCAAAAAGTGGTAACGATTGCAGTACCATGTATTACACCATCAATATGTTTTAATTACTTGACATCGGTGAGACAGAGATTTGAATTAATTAAAAATCGCTATCACATCATTTGCATTATTAGTTATCATTATGTAACATTTTGTACTTTCAAGATCA
The DNA here is from genome assembly GCF_001594055.1 of Mycetomoellerius zeteki. Lineage (NCBI taxonomy): Eukaryota > Metazoa > Arthropoda > Insecta > Hymenoptera > Formicidae > Mycetomoellerius > Mycetomoellerius zeteki. The sequence continues at coordinate 167,024 of NW_017257730.1, forward strand.
AAAATTTATTTTTATAATATAAGGAAGGATTTAACTAGATTTTCTTACATGTTACAGTACTGTTCAACCATAATGTCCTATTTTACAACACTGCGCATAATGCTAAATACAGATTAAAAGAGACCATGTAATTTAAATAATCGTCGCAATTTTACATAAAGAAACTATAAATTTTGGTGCCCACGTAATGTATAACGATATTCTGATTCAGCAAACTATGTAATGCAATTCAAGATAATAATAAATCATTTATTATTGCCGCAAAGCACATTATTTTATTGAATCAATTTGTACATCTTACATCCATCTTAAATATTAATAATCATGTACCATTTACTAATTATACATTTTTCATATTTTTCTTTCTTTATTACTTGCTAACATATATACATGTGCTTCAAATTTTTCCAAATCTAATGAAAAAATAAATTAAAATTCTTAAAAGTTTTATAGTTGTAATAACAAATTTTTTTATTTGTAAATGTGCAATTGTCATTAATCTTTTTCTATTGTTTAGTTTTACAGAAGTATTGTTTAATTTTAGAAGAGTTCTTTACAATTTTCTTAAATTCATTTATGGTAATTTACTTAAAATTGTAGTTATCTCATTTGTATAACATCTTTACACAGCTCACAAAATAAAAATATTTAATAAATATTTATTTTAAAAACAAAAGTTTAACGAATATAATAAAAAAAAACAATTAGGAAAACAAAATGTAAGTTTCATTTTATAAATTCTAATAATTTTTAGACAAAAATAAAAGTCAATTAACAACTACATATTAGTAGATGAAAATAATAATATTAAATGCAATAAAACTTGCTAATACATCAATTTCAGTATTCGCACTCTAATAAAAGGTTTTTATTTTCGAAGCATTTCAGTGAAACTAAGGTTGCGTCAGGAAATTCATCGTACATGTGTTGAATAGTTTATAAAGTAATTACTGCAGAATGGTTCCTCAATTACTGGCATTTCATAATCTTGTAACATCATATTCCACACATATTACGGAAAATGTTCTTTTCTAAAAGCCCTAGTAATGATTTCAGGGAAAAACACTACAAAGAGGGAAAATTCCAGATTATGTCGTAAATTCATAATACGAAGGTGGCATACGATAATACCCTTACCGTATGCCACCTTCGTAATTTATGTTAAAAATAGATATTAGTAGAAAATAAATCTACAAGCCTTACTTTTCACATTACACATACACATACGTATCTTTTTGCTTATTTTATCGCAATTTCATTGCGAAAGTATATTTGCCGTGAAATAGAAGCAATGAAAACAGACATAACTATTTTGTGCTATATGTAAAATTTTCTTTATATATCTTCTTATCGTTGAAAGTTTTTAAAATAGATATCTTTTATTATACATATTACAATACGTGAATATGTGCAATTAACATTCTAATCATGTCAAAGTTGACGTTAAAGAAAGTCATCGCTATTGTAAAACTAAGTTTGTTCCCAACTTGGTGTTGGCCTCTACCAAAAGATACAGTCAAATTGAAAGTTATTTGTGCAGGAATATATCAATACTTTTGCATAATTGTGCTCTCTAGCGTGGCTGCAGGTTTGATAAATGCGATGCGAAATCACTTTGATGATCCTGTCATTATTGCAAAATCGATAAGCGTTCTGTGTCCCGCTATACAAGTCGTTTGCAATATTATGTGCTGTAGAATTAATTCTTATCGTCTACAAGTAATTATTATGAGTACATTTAATTGTTACGTAAAAGTAAAAAATAGACAAAGTTTATTATTGTATACACTCTCTCTTTGTAAATTTATATATTTAAGACACATGATATAACCAATTCCAGTCGGTTACTTTCGAAATGGAAAATTTCTGTGAATTACTTAAACCTTGCGAAGAAGCGATCCTTCAACGATATATCAATAAATGCGTCTATTTCTATGGTGGCTCTATGTTTTGGATATATCTAAGTGCCGTTTTCATTATGTCTGGACCTCTTACGCTAGATCAACCGTTTCCAACAAATGCTGAGTATCCATTCAATGTTTATCATCAACCTTTAAGATCTATTATCTTTATACAGCAGACTATAGCTTGCGTGCAAGGTGCTGCCCAGCTATGTATGAATATCTTTATGGCGCTCTTAATATGGTTTACGTCGGCAAGACTTGAAATACTCATCGGAAAACTGCAAAGAATCACAAACATTTCTGAATTAAAGAAATGTATTCAAGAACATCAAAATCTATTAAAGTAAGACATTATTCTTATTTAAAGCACGATTACACCATTAACCCTACATTATCTGCGTGCTTTTAACGTGATTAACCTGTTTTTAATAAATATGTTAAAAGTAATTTCTTAATAATGAAAACTTCATAAACCGAATGACATTATTTTATTATAATTTATTGTATAATAATCATAAGTATCAAAATTATAAGCCATACAACTTTTGCGATAAAATAATTGTTCAAACTTATGTGGGAAGCATGCTATCATATTCCGAGTTTACTTTCGCGCCACTTGTATTGTAAGGTGAGAAGTCCCTAGATAGGTTAACCGCGGGCGCTTGCGCGAGCGGAAATGAAGGCCAAGAAGACAGAACTTTAATGACGGTCATTGAGAGTGAACGCGTGAACGCGTGCGAGCAACAAGAGTTTTTGTATTTCTCCGAATTCTTTCGTCACCCAATAAATGTTGGATCACCAACATTTTCTTCAATGGAATCACCTTATTCCTACACTTATATCACATAATCTTTTCGATATCATTTGAATACAATTTTTTGTTACATATGTTTATACAAAAGAAAATAATATTAACAATTAATGATGTTATCATTTTTACATTTTTATCTCAGATATGCGGAAGAAGTGACCATTTTAATTCGCCCTATAGCATTATCAACTGTGAGCTTCAGTACTATCGCATTAATAATAGTAGGCCTCATTTTGTTGACCGTAAGTACTAAGTTGCCTTTTCTAATAATATAATATATTCGCGAATTCAATTATTAATATCTATATATACACCCCATCTTTTAATTAAAATATTTTAAAAACTTTACAGTATTTTAATTTAATTCAGAAAAAAAAACAATTTGAAATAATGATAAAATATATTTGTAGAATTTTAGAAAAAGATACGGGATATTTCTGATATATGCACAATATTTTGTGTGCGTTTTTTCAATATGTGTGTGTGTGTGTGTTTACGCGTGCGTGCGTGCGTGCGTGCGTGTTTGTGTGTACAGGATGTTTCAGAAATAGTTGACCAAACTCTAAGAGTATATTCCACTCATTGTAAGGATGAAAAAAGTCACATAAACATGGATTCGGAAACGCTTCCTTTCCAAGTTATAAGCATTTCTTATTTACATTGTATGTATTTATATATGACATGCCTCGCTTCGACGCTTCATGAATTGTACTTCTATTCACCTTCTAAAGTAAACAAAAAGTTATTAGATAAGTCTGTATGGAATTGGAATCAGTCTTTATTTAAGCATTTAAGAGTGAAGATAGTATTCATCAACATGGCAACTTATTCTAACATCGAATTGGCAGATATCCACTATATGTATGGGCGAGCTAATGAAAACTGCAGAAAAGCTCAACGTCTCTATTAACAAATCTTTCCTCAAAGACAATAATTTCCAGCAATTTCTGTAATGAAAATATAGATATAAGTAAATAAAAAATGTTTATAACTTGGAAAAGAAGCGTCTCCGAACCCATGTTTATATGACTTTTTTTCATCCTTACAATGAGTGGAATGTGCTCTTAAAATTTGGTCAACTATTTCTGAAACACCCTGTATATATATACATTTATTTATTTATATATATATATATGTTTAATTTTATATTATTATACTTATATTTATGCAAAAACTATTTAAAACATTTTTAATATACTCAACAAGATATATATAGATTTTTTAAATAATAATAATAATGCGTCAAATAATTCATACTGTATTACAAATAGGATCAGCCATTGTCAATGAAAATCCAATGCGTTGGTATAATGTTTAGTGGACTGTCAGTGGTATTCATGTATACATGGCCAGCCGAACATTTGATTCATATAGTAAGTTTAATTATTACAGAAAGAACTGCACTTTGATTAATCAATTACAATAAATCAACATTATTATATCTAATATTGTTTCTAGAGTGATGAAATTGGACAGGCAGTCTTTGATATGGAATGGTATCAACAACCAGTCGCTCTAAGGAAGACTCTACAGATAATTATGTTAAGGGCTCAAAAACCAGTAATTATCTCAGTACCATGTGTTATGCCCGCATTATCTTTAAAATACTATGCATCGGTAAGGCTAACTAAATTTTAATATATTGTGACATTAAACATGCATAGAATCACTAATATATAACTGATTATTGTATATATAAAATTACAATGCATAAAAGTACTTCAATGAATGACACAAGTGTTACATAAAAATAAAAATTAGAGATAAGTTGTCTGGATACATATCATATCATATAATTAAATACAGCAAATATTATTTTGTCAATTTGAAATCATAAATACATAATTTGTGTCTATAATTCGGAATAAACTAATATTTTAGTTCAAATATTTTATTATATGAACATATTACGAATGTGTTCCAGTATTTGTCGACTATATTTTCCTATTTCACAACGCTACGAGTAACCATGCAAAATGTTTGAGACAGAATGAGCAAAAACATGTGCTGCTGATAAAATTGGAAAATATGCAAGCAATTATATTAAATAGCTAAAAATCAATGTTTATTTTATTGTTACGCCCATTATAATCACATGGCATAGATGACACAATAAATTCGAAAAACTCGCTAAAATTTTATTTAATAATGTATAATTATTTAAAAACCTTAAAAGTTATCCATATTTATTTTCTTATCTTTTAGTCTTTTCTTATCATTTTGTTCCTTTATATATATAAAAAAACGATTAAACGTAAAATTAAAAAATTAGTTTATTAGTTTACGGTTGCATTTATAAAATATCAATCAGTTCTATTAACTCCAAATCTAGAGAATATCGTGAATTAAATCAAGGAAGAACTTCTTATCGTAGTCAAAGAATAAAAACTGTCAAAGAACTAGTAAATTCAGATATTAAACTTCAAAATCTTACGCTCTTTATTCTAAATACAACGATATTAAGCATCCTTTATTGTAATACTACTACTAAAGAAAACAAAATTATGCCATTTGCTGGATACTATATACAAATCCCTCTGGAGATAACATCACGCGCACTGCAATATGACCGATTGCAAGTAAGAAATAGACATCTACAGCGAAATCAGACCGACTTTTGATAAATCATTCTTAATCTATTTCATTCATTAATTAGATATTAATAAATTAAATATTTGCTTTTTATTAGGTGTACAAGTATGACTTTACGGATTTCAATAGATGGCGGTATAGTCATATTGCTGGTATTATTTGAAGTTGGCAATACATGTACTTGAAAGGTGTACCTGAAAACGCAGCTTTAAAACGTAGTACATTTCATTTGACTAAAGTGAAAACAACTATTATTTTTATCGCATTGAAAATGTCAAATTTTGTACCGGAAAAGCGCCATTTGCGGGAAGTTTTACTTTATTATTTTTTTCTAAAGAAAAGCGGTACCAGCAGATCAGATCTTTCCAACAGATGCAACATATTCTTTAGACGTGGAACATAAACCAGTAAAAACTATTATCTTTTTGTATATTCATTTCATCACAGTATTTCTTCATCGTTTGCCTCTGCAACTTTCTTCTTTTCATATGGTTTGTCACGGCGTATTTCGAAATCCTCTCTAAATTTCGTACGGTCGTCAACATCTATGATATCATCGTATGTATACAGCACAAAAGAAATTATTGAAATAATAAAAAATGCAATTTATAATTTATCAAAGTTAATAATTATCACTCTCTAATAAAAAAAAATAATTATTTTTATTTGACGTGTATTTTTTTGGAAGAGCACTAATACTTTACATATATATTTCCTGTACTTCATGTTAAAGTTATCTTATACACAACATACCATTCCTTATTTCTCACGTAAAATAAAATTATGTTATGTTTCTTCATTAGAGAGAGAGAGGTTGCATTAAATACTTCCTTAATTCTTTTTAAAATTATTTTGACGTTATAAGATGTAATTATTTCATCGTTTAGTCAATAATACATCAGAAAACGCAAAAAATACTGACCTACGTTTAACAAAAAATATACATCCCTCCGGCATTTTATTATTTCCTTTCCTGTATCATAATTTCTGCCACATTATAGTTCCGCACGCATCGCTCTGCCGGAGAAAAGTACATTTTGCTTTAAAATATAAATGAATGCAACGTAGCTGTAATTTAAATGTCTAATATCAAACGATTTTTCTTTCCTCGAAGGAAGAGGTATGTTATTTATAACACTTTAGTCGAGTGCGAATCGGAATAAAGTGCGTTATTTTCTATCTCTAATAATACTTCACAAAATTATTATTATTATTATTATGACAGAAACACTGACGCTAGAAAAGATTATTGCTTTCTTGAAAGTAGATCTGACGTTTGCATGTTGTTGGCCACTTCCGATGAAGGCTACAAAATTTCAAAAAATTCGTGACAAGATATTTCGATTGTTATGTTGCTTAAATAGCATCATAATGACAATATCATTAATATATACATTAAACAGGAAATATGATAATATGATTCTTGTGATGAAAGTGGGCTGTGAGCTGACCGCCTTTTTGCAAGTTCCAATACAAATTGTATTGTTCACACTTCAAAGTGACCGTTTGCAAGTAAGAAATGCAACGTGCTTTTAAATTTATTGTAATTTCAATTTATAGACTCATGCAGAGAACTTTCCTTTAGCATTACCCAGAACTAACGACATAGACGTAAAAAGTTTATAGCTCCTTTTTAATTTTTCTTTTTTGTTTGGTTCTTAAACTTATTTTTTGTATTTTTTTACTTTTTTCTTGTTTTATAATTTTTTTACCTTTTCATATTTTTTACTTTTTTTGTATATTTTTCTGTAGTTATATATTTTTACATATTTTGAACAACATATACATATATATGTTTAATACGTTACAATTAGTATTTAAAATGCCACCAAAAATGGTATTTTAACCCACATTCAAGAGCCACAAAAGTGGCTTTCCCGGCAGTCTAAAGGTTAATAACTAAAAATTGCGAATATTGATTTTCAATAATTTTTTACTCAAATACCATCAACTTTAAAGAAAAACAGCAAGAGGCAAAAACTATTTATTTTCTTCCAATAGAGCTCTAAGAATTTTTTCAGAATTTTTCATCAACTTTTTAGTACTGGCGACTATTTTTACTAACATAAGGAAAAATATAGTATTAAACAATTCTGAAAAAATTCTCAGGACTTTTTGAAAAGAAAATAAACAATTTTTGTTTGTAGATGTTTTTCTGTAAAATTGATAGTATTTGAGTAAAAAATTATTGAAGACCAATATATGTTCGGCAAGTTTTAGTAATTAATATCTCTAACAAATGCGAAAATTGCAAAATTGTACAGAATTTTTTAACTCAGTTAATTATCAGACACCCTATATATATATATAAATACACACACATATATATATATATATACACATACTATTTATTACACACGGAATTTTTAAATTTATTTTATTTGAGTTCTGAAAAATAAAAAAGAATATATTTTTTTGCATTTTGCCAATTTTGCATAAATATGGAGTAATTCAACGTATATGTCTTAACATTAAATATAAAATTATCTATCGCAAAGAATTGAGGCTTTAGATTATCTAAGATCTCATAAAAACTTGAACATTTTTCCAGATCCTCTAATCTATTATTATTGTTCATACCAAAATACATTGTATGATATTAAAAGTTTCCCAGTACAAGAAACAACTAAGAAATGGACTTGTATGACAAAATGTGAAATTCAGGAAATGGAAGTAACTCGTTAATAGTTACAAGTTACTTTTTTGATAACATTACTGGTAACTGCGTTACTTTATTTTGTAACTGTAACAGTAACGTAGTTACATTTTTTTATAGTAATAATAACAAATTTTACAGTTACCTTTATTGTTACTTTGCACACGATTGCACACGATTGGACATAAACCATTTATAGCACTTGAGACTAGAAAACCCCTAGGTACCCATCCGCTATGATTGGTGATCATAGATTTTTAAAAATGGAAACTTAACTAAAAGTTATTTTTTCAAGTAACTTGTTACTTTTAAAAAGTAACTTTACCATTCCCTGGTGAAATTGTACTGGTAGATCTTCCGTTTTGTTTGCATCTCCAAGTATTTAAAACTGCAGCGCTTTTCAACTTTTTCGAATTTACTAAGAAAATAATTTTATCATATCTCAAATTTTATAAACTACAAATAAAAATTTCTCATTAAAACCTTTACTGAATTGACTCCATTATCACTTTCATTGTACCATTTATAAACTTTTCTCTACTTACACCAGTGTTTATTTTGTTTCTAAATTTAAAAAAATTATTTAACAAAATTAACATGTTTTAATGATAGCATTTAAAAAAAAATTTATTTTTAAATAACGTTTTTTAAACTCTTTCATTAATATCGCGAAAGAATATACATTCAACAGTAATATTCATTTAATACTAATATTTTATGCTATATGTTATATACGAAACAGTTCAAATTGAACTATTATATTATACTTATATTTGTGCAAAGTTTAATTTGCCAAAAGCTTAAAAAGTTACAATTAAAAATATATTTACGAAATGCTGTCATTTTGACAAATATATTTAGCTGGTGTACAACTAAAAACTTCTTTTGATGACTCCGTCATTAATGAGAGATTACATAATATTCTTATGCAGATCATAATATACGAAATGGAAGATTATATTCAGCAAGCAAAATCGGAAGAAAGGAACGTATTTCAGCGATTTATCAACAAATGCAAATTATTTTACGGTATGACAATGTGTTTCATAACCACGACAGCTATAATAATGTCGTTCGGACCATTATTGTTAGCTCAACCCTTTCCAATCGAAATTGAGTATCCATTCGATGTAAAAAAACAACCACTAAGAACTATTATTTACTTGCATCATATAATGGCTGTATA
>NW_017257730.1:176637-177775 GCF_001594055.1 Mycetomoellerius zeteki
GAGTTGTCGTGAAATCTCAGTATTCGTGCAACGCTTTTTCCGTCATGTCGCTGACGCTTACGCTGAGCGGGAAGAGCAGCGTTCTCGCGGCAAACTATTTTCCCGCCATAGATTTGAGCGATGGTGATTACGAGCTCGGTCTAATGATTTTTGAGACTTATCACACGATACCGAACGTGAACGAATCGAACAATAAATTTTATTTCGGCAAAGACGACGCGGAAATTATAATTCCCGAGGGTTCGTACAAAGTGCAAGACATAAATGAATTTTTGAAACGTGCGATTTTACGGAAACGTTGCGTCGCGACTCACTTGATACCGTTGACGTAGTGCGTGATGCGGCGCACAGCGACAACAACAACGACGATGACGATGAGGGTGGAGAATACCCGATAACGCTCCGCGCAAACTACAACACGATGAGATGCGAGATTAGATGTGCCTACAGAATAAACTTTGGCAAACCTAACAGCATTGGATCGCTGCTGAGATTCTCGTCGAAACGTATACTGCAACCGCGAAGATGGCACGAATCGGACGTGTCGATCAACATAATGAACGTAAACGTTATCCGCGTAGAGTGTAAAGTGACCGCAGGCGCGTACAGCAACGGTAAAAGTGTGCACACGATACACGAATTTTCACCGAACGTGTCACCGGGATATAAGATATCGGAAAGACCGGCGCAGATCATTTACCTGCCGATCATCGCACGGAGCATTACGGATCTAACGATACGCATCGTCGATCAGAACGGACGATTGCTCGATTTTCAAGGAGAAGAGATCACTGTCAGATTGCACGTGCGACGGCGATAACGCGAGCGTGAGATGCTCGTGCTGAATGGAACGGAGCGTACGCAGAGAGATAACGCATTCTTTACTAGACCGGTGACGTCACAGCTCGATAACACTCGCTCATCCAACTGCATCAGGAAGAAGAAGAAGAAGCTCAACGCGTCGAACGTTAAATTTTTAAAGTCTTTGGGATTCGCGGTGCGCAACTTTTGAGATGACTGATATCCTAAACATCAAGGACGAGCCGATCTTCGACGATCGCATCGTCAAGATCGAGACTCACACGTACAACCCGTTCGCCAACACGACGTTCGGGTACAGCGATGAGATAAGAATACC
>NW_017257730.1:178260-178484 GCF_001594055.1 Mycetomoellerius zeteki
GATGCTGCGCGCTTTGGAGAGTGGACGATATCTGAGCATGGCTTTTCGCTCGTGGGATTTGTACGAGTTTCCGCTCTTGCAGAGCACAACTAAGCATTCGTGGACCATCAAGACGGCTATTCAGCTTGAGAAGCCGCGCTACGTCATCTTCGCTCTGCAAACTGGCCGAAAAAAATGTTATGATCGAGGACATAAGACGATTGCAAATTAACCAATGCGAAACT
>NW_017257731.1:0-8838 GCF_001594055.1 Mycetomoellerius zeteki
GCCTAAATCATACCTTTTGCAGTATGTTATAAAAAGATATATAATAAATTAATTTATTATTGATGAAAAGTTATACATGTTATAATAGATATTGGAAACATCATGCTACAATTTACAATATTTATTTATATACACACACACACACACACACACAAATCAGTATTAAATAAATAATAAAGAATAACTTGAGTGATTCGGTTACCCTCCTAAGTATATTAAAATTTGAAATTTTTAATCGCCCACGTATAATTGAATGTACTAAATGGGTATTTTAAAGATTATGGATAACTCAATTGAACAATTGAATTCAATTATTCAATTCTTATAAGATGATCCTAGTTTACAATTAATAATGTATAATGGAAATGCAATTTATTAACTTTTTATTAAAATAAAACGACGAATCTCGGTAAAGAATCTCCATTACTTACATCACCAAAAGTTGAGACAGATAAATGGATTAACTTTCCTGCGGTGATTTTAATTACGTTATTTAATCGGGCTATAATCAAAACAAAATCACGTGCAGTTTTATAATGTAGATACCAATCAGTCATATATGCCGTTACTCCTACATATTTGCACTAATAAGTTGATATAAGATTAAAATTTTCTACGAGTAATGAAAAGAATTTAATAATTGAGATTATATATGATGTTGAAAAAAAACAGAAATACTCAAAATTGTTAAAAACGACAATTATATTTTAGCATTTTTTCGATTAATGTAATAGCATTATATATCACACTTTCTTTAAATATTGACTGAATTAAAAAATATCAAAATTCAATATTTTCCTTAGTTTTAGTATATTTTTTAATTCTCAATATTTCTTACCTGTTCTGTAATAATCTCCCCGATGTAGCAAAATATGAAAATGTTGAAACTCATCGATAAATACACAGTGAGGGAAGATGCTATTTTTCCTGTATCAAGTGTTTCCTACGCAGTTAAAGAATTTGCGTTGAATTCAACGTATTTCACGTGGCTAATGATCCACTTTTTTATGTGAATGTAACACATGATGGAATATGTTAGAAATCAATGCAAATATTACATAAGAAATAAACATATAAACAAATAGAATACTGTGATATATACAGTTTAGAAACAAATTATAGAAGCATATTTCTTGAGCAAAATTAATATTTGTAATTTAAATTAACTTATTCATTTTATTCATTTAACTTAGAAATTATGTTTTAAAACTATATATTATTATGTCATTTATATATTACGTTAAAGCCTGTTTATGAATTTCTTTAATACTAATAATTGTTGTCGATCAATTTAATACAAAATGTTTCAACAACATAACGATTTTGATATAATTATTGATTTTATTAACCTTTGTGGCATAGTGCCTTATACAGTTAAGTGCCTTATACATCTATCATTTTATAATATTTCTTTGTTTTATGCGTTATATAATTGTTTGTGTAACATATTTGATATTATTGTTTCTAAAACTTGTATCTATATTTGTAACATGAAGAAATTATTATTTTGCGTTAACAATAGATTGTAAGCATAAACCCAGCCAAAATTGAAATTTTTTTTACAAAATTTTTATGCTGGGTAGAATATGACCATAAACGTTTCCTGAAAATCTTTGCAGTAATATTTGTAGGGTCATTTATTTCTAATTTCAAATTTGTACAACAAGGGACTAATCTTATTTTCAGAATACAGTAATTTGTTCCGTATAAAATATATATAATATTTTTGTATATATTTTAACTTATATTTCACTTAACCATTTTTTACGTCATTGCTCGCAAAAAATTTAGATACGCCATGGAAGTTTTAATTACCTGGAACAACAATATACTTGTTTCCATAGAAAGAAAAAATAATGTATATCATACTCTACAAGTTCTTACTAATTTAGGTATGGATTTATTAAAATTTCAAATCGAACAAACATATATGAATATTTCATATATAATGAATAATTTAATTAGGTAATGTAATTCTTATGAGATGATATTTTGTTACTAATAAATTACAAAGAAGTTATAATTTATTAATTTTTTAATAATCAATGGAAGGAACGATACACGTGCGTTACTTACATCACCAAAAGTTGCGATAGATAAATGGAATAACTTTCCTGCAGTGATCTTAATTACGTTATTTGATCGGGCAATAATCACAACGAGACTACGTGCAGTTGTGTGATGTAAATTATACCAATTAGTCATATATGCCATATCTCCAACAAGTTTGCACTAATTTGATATAAAATTTCGTATGAGTAAGTATAATTTGGATTAACGTAATGTTAAAGAAAATAGAAATATTCAGGATTCTTAAAAATGAGACAATTTCATTTAAAAAATTATAATTAAAAAAAAAATTTTTTCAATATGGAAGTGTTACATTTTATTCTTTTCTTAAAATATTAACTAATTTGTTAAAGAAATGTTAAAACGTGAATTTTTGTTGCAGTATATTTTAATCCTCGACGTATTACCTGTTCAGTGACAATTCCTCCGATGTAACAAAATATAAAAATATTGAAACTCATCGATAAATATACAATAAAGTAAGATGTTAATTTTGCTGTATCAAGTGTTTCCCATGCCTACGAAGTTAAAAAATTTTTGTTAAAGGAGGATGATCAATAAGGCCGTTTTATGAGCCCCAACTGATATTCATTAAACAATTTTTTATTATTTCACGTGTCTAACGATAAATTCGAACTTTTGTGTAATTGTAATACAAGATGATATATGTTAAGAAGTAATGCAAATATTATATAAGAATTTAATACAAGTAAAACAATTAGACATAATTGGAAAAAGTTATGAAAGTATATTTTGTGAATAAAATTAATATTTATAATATATGTATATATAATTAGCGTACCTTTGATTTATTTATTTTAGAATTTATGCTCTATAAACACATTAGTTCTATGTTATATATTTTTCTACTGGTAAATTGTGTCTCCTTTATACGTACAAGGAACGTCACCCAATTGTCCGGCGCTGATCTAATTCTCCGTGAAATATGTTGTTAAACACAAAAATCTAAGAACCACATTTTTTTTATACGTGCACTAACTCATGTATAAAAAAATACGTGTCTCTTAGGTTTTTGTGTTTAACAACGTATTTCACGAAGAATCAAATCAGTGTCGGACAGTGATGCCCCTTATTAGAAATGTTGAATATCAAATAAGCCAAAATGTCCAAATAACACAATCAAATTATGTTAAATTAACACATGATTATGTCAAACATTCAACACAATAGCTTTAAAAATGATCGGTTTTAACATATACAAAGTATCTTTTACTGTCTAAAAATTAAAATATAGACTCATCTTTGTCATATGATTTATCGCTTTCATACATATTTTGCAATAGGATTGCGATGTCTGCTTTCTTGTAAATAAATCATATTTTGATTTTTGGGTTTAATAATATTTTCTTATATTTCTATCGTACCATAATTGTATAATATCCAAGCATGCACATGACCATCGTGCATCCCGTTAATTCCACAAGAGAAGCTTTATGCATAATACTTTCCAATTGTGATATAAAACTGAAACGTGTAAATGTACGTAACATGGTAAGTTTTTTAAATGAGTAAGTCATCGACACACTGAACTTATACTTGTATAAACACAATTGACAACAGATTATCTTTTAGTAACCTATAAGAAAAAGAAAATGATTTTATCTTAATTTTAACGCAATATCTATTTATAAATGATTATATAATAACAATATCTATTTATAAATGGTTAATTATTAATTTGTATAATTGTATAGAAATTAATTATAATTTATATACACGACAGAATATGCATTTTTTAAAGAATGCCTGCTTACGAAATACCTCAAAATTCTCAGATGATGTTCTACGATAGCAGCTAGTTTTCGTTTGGCTTTGTTATTTTCCTTCTCCTGATGTTTAACTAGTTTATGTAACCACTCGTACAACACATTCAACTGACCACAAGCATGTATTGCGAAGACAGCAGCCAGACTGCAACCACCGACAGTAGAGGAACTCATTATTAACATTGTTAGGTTTTGCAGAATCAACGCGATTTCATTTACAGGGCTAAATCTCGTATCGATAATCTTGTTGTAAATCGGGCACGTCATCGGATACGTCGTAAAAGTTTCATTGCCGACGACGATGGTTACAGTTTTCATTGACCTTGCCAAGCTGAACAGGATCGAACCTCCATGCATGATTATCCCACAGATTATAGCGACGAAACGACCGAACTTAGCTTGTTGTAGCATTATTTCACGATCATCGAACCCCTGTATGAGACACCAATCTGTTTCCATGTGTCGTATTAAATTGCTAATATCACCACTACGCTTAAGCAGCACCCAGTAATGTACCGAGCCCATAACTCTGTGAAGCAATGGCGCAATGGCACTCAGTTTCAGTTTGATGTTGGCCTTCTCAAATAATACATATAATAAACACGGTATCATGTTGGATGCTACTATGCTCGAACAAATGAAAATTTGTAGTAATATCAAGATTTTCCACACTAGGCTCGACGCATCTGTTTGTGGCCACGCACCGATTGGTTTGAGAAACCATCGATTAAATTGTAAACTGTAATCGTTATGTTTTTTTGATCTGTCGCTCTCTGGCACGCATTTGAAATTTGACATGATCGCTGCACGAAAGCATATGATGCACTGACACGGATAGACAATTCATCGTGCCAGTATACGATGAAGCGCTTGCGCCGATCTTTAGAAGAGTTTGGTGAACGATCTAATATCATAAAAGTGCCCTGAGAGGGGCGTCGATGTAATTGTTCGTCGAGGGTTTTTATTATTCGATGTATGAGAAAATATCGCGTGTCGTGAGGAGTGTAAAGATAGATTCGTGGAAGTGACATTAAAAGTTCATTTTTCACTATAAAAAAATCTGTGGGGAAGAGAACATTCTGGAGAAACGGGTGGAACGACCTATGTCTCAGGGTTGAGAGTAATTTTAGTTATATATGAACTATACTCGATTCAAAATGAATAAAAATTAAGTCAAACAAATAACTTGATATAGAGAAAAGGATTAAAAAATTTAATCTAACTATGTGATTTATTAGTTTATGTGATTGATCAAATTATTCAACAAAGTAACAAAAAAACTCACCTAATTTATTGATGTATATTAATTTGATTTAGGACGAGATAGCATTTCACGAAACTCTCAGCAGGTGGTCTGTATTTCGAAAACAGAAATTCAATATCCATTTGTAAAAGACATAGACATAAAATTATTTAAAAAATATGAATAATTTAAATGTATTATTAGCGTATATTATAAAAATATTATAATATGCGTTAATAATAAATATTTATATTCATGATTTTAACATAATTTTAAATGCAATAATATCCAATTAAATTTATATTTTAGCAAGTCAAACTTTGTGCATAATATTCTTCATGTATATTATAATATTCAAACATAGCTATGTAATGAAATGTTTGAAAATATACCAAATGTTTAATTTTGCAAACTTGTTTCCATCTTCCGTGTAGATGACTAATATATATCTAATTATAATACTCAGTTGCAATAATTTAGGTTAAAGCACTGTGTTCCATTGTAAACTGCAATCGTCCTGCTTTTTCAATTCGGCGCTTCCTGCCGCACACTTGTGGATCAGCATGATTACTTCACGAAGTTACGCAGTGCATTGTTATCAATGGGCAGTTTATTGTACTAAGAGTGGTTGCATATCTGACCTGACAATAAATGTTTGGTACATACATTTGGAATAATACCGCATGTCAGGATAAATCTTTTTTTCAAGATATGTTAATTTATTCTATATAGTGCATATCTTGCACATTTTTTAACATATACTTTAACAGTCTGTACCATGTTTTACAGAGTTATTGTTCTTAAGAGATGTAAATATACCATAGAAGTTTTAATTACCTGAAACAACAACATGCTTGTTTCTACACAATGCAAAAACAGTATCATCATTCTATAAGCTGTATATGTTATAAGATATATTAAATTTCGAAAATTCATACATGTGATATGATTGATTTTATGGATGCTTTAAGCATAATGAATAAACTTAATGAATCTAATTAAAGAGTTCAATTCTTATAAGATGATAATAATTAGTACATTAAAAAAATATAATTTTTTAATTTTTCAATTAATTAAACAATTGGGAATATTAGGGGACAGTTGCCGAATGCGTAACGATCTAAATTTCCCGTACTTCAACAATATTTTATATTATTACTTAATATAAGCAGCATTTAGTAACAAAAATATGAAAAAAAAAGTAATATAGACAAAAAACTAACAGATTACATTCTATTTTGTTATTTTTAATAATTAGCTTTACTAATAATTTTTTTATTAATCTAATATTTTTAATTATTATTATCCATATATTCGATACTTTCGAAGAAAATATGATTTGGAAAACATGCAGATTATTTAGTTAAATGATCAATTGCCTAAATCATACCTTTTGCAGTATGTTATAAAAAGATATATAATAAATTAATTTATTATTGATGAAAAGTTATACATGTTATAATAGATATTGGAAACATCATGCTACAATTTACAATATTTATTTATATACACACACACACACACACACACAAATCAGTATTAAATAAATAATAAAGAATAACTTGACTGATTCGGTTACCCTCCTAAGTATATTAAAATTTGAAATTTTTAATCACCCACATATAATTGAATGTACTAAATGGGTATTTTAAAGATTATGGATAAGTCAATTGAACAATTGAATTCAATTATTCAATTCTTATAAGATGATCCTAGTTTACAATTAATAATGTATAAGGGAAATGCAATTTATTAACTTTTTATTAAAATAAAACGACGAATCTCGGTGAAGAATCTCCATTACTTACATCACCAAAAGTTGAGACAGATAAATGGATTAACTTTCCTGCGGTGATTTTAATTACGTTATTTAATCGGGCTATAATCAAAACAAAATCACGTGCAGTTTTATAATGTAGATACCAATCAGTCATATATGCCGTTACTCCTACATATTTGCACTAATAAGTTGATATAAGATTAAAATTTTCTACGTGTAATGAAAGGAATTTAATAATTGAGATTACATGATGTTGAAAAAAACAGAAATACTCAAAATTGTTAAAAACGACAATTATATTTTAGCATTTTTTCGATTAATGTAATAGCATTATATATCACACTTTCTTTAAATATTGACTGAATTAAAAAATATCAAAATTCAATATTTTCCTTAGTTTTAGTATATTTTTTAATTTTCAACATTTCTTACCTGTTCTGTAACAATCTCCCCGATGTATCAAAATATGAAAATGTTGAAATTCATCGATAAATACACAGTGAGGGAAGATGTTATTTTTCCTGTATCAAGTATTTCCCAATCCTACGCAGTTAAAGAATTTGCGTTGAGTTCAACGTATTTTACGTGGCTAATGATTCACTTAAATTTTTATGTGAATGTAACACATGATGGAATATATTAGATGTCAATGCAATTACATAAGAAATAAACATATAAAGAAATAGAATACTGTGATATATACAGTTTAGAAACAAATTATAGAAGCATATTTTTTGAGCAAAATTAATATTTGTAATTTAAATTAATGCATTCATTTTATTCATTTAACTTAGAACTTATGTTTTAAAACTATATATTATTATGTCATTTATATATTACTAAAACCTGTTTATGAATTGTGTTTCTTTAATACTAATAATTGTTGTCAATCAATTTAATACAAAATGTTTCAACAACATAATGATTATTGAATTATGTTAAATTAACTCACGAGTATGTTAAAAATTCAACATAATACTTTTTCAACGATCGATTTTAACACGCATACGAAATGTTTTTTTACTACATAAAATTTGAAATATGAGCTTATCTTTATTATATGATTTATCGTTTTTAATACACATTTTGTAATAGAATAACGATGTTTGACCTTCCATAACTAAGTGACATTTATTTGTATAAAATAAAAAATTTGCATTTTCTCACATCTATAGCGTACCGTGTAATATTCAAGCAAGGACATGATTATCGTGCACTAAAGCTTTTATGCGTAATACTTTCCAGTTGTGATATAAAACTGAAACGTTTATAAATGTGTATAACATAAGAAAATTTTTTTATAAATAGTTATCGGTACAATGAACTTATATTTTTCATGAACACAATTGACAACAAATTTCGTTTTAATAATCTATATGAAAAAAAAATAAATTTTAATGCAAATATTTATTTTCAAATTATTAGTTATTAATTCATATAATTATTTAGAAATTTATTATAAGACAAGAGGATATGAGTTTTTTTAATGAATGCCTGCTTGTGAAATACCTCAATATTCTCAAATGATGTTCTATGATAGCAGTCAGTTTTTTGTTCAGTTTTATTATTTTCCTTCGCCTGGTTTTGACGTCTATTAAGCTGGCACAGCCACTTCAGCACAATCAAACGCGACCTATACCACATTTTTTTGCTATTTTTTTGCTAATATTTTGCTCTATTCCTGATTTTTTTGCTCCAGCCGATTCGCTAAAACCCATGGCTGTGCTAGCTTAAGAACAAAGTTAGCATAGCCACAAAGAGAAAAAGCAGCAAATGAAAAATCAAGTACATACTATATTGTTGAAGGGCTATTTTTTTGATAATTTTTTGCTCTATTCCCGATTTTTTTGCTCCAGCCGATTCGCTAAAACCCATGGCTGTGCTAGCTTAAGAACAAAGTTAGCACAGCCACAAAGAAAAAAAGCAGCAAATGAAAAATCAAGTACATATTCTTGAAG
>NW_017257731.1:9165-17447 GCF_001594055.1 Mycetomoellerius zeteki
CAAATCGGATTTTTTTGCTCACCGTTTAAGTCGAAAAATTCGACTAAGAGTGTGGCTATGCTGGCCGCGTACAAGAGTAAAGTACCTTAAAGCAATTAATTGCTCGGCTCATTTTGGTGTCAAAATGTTTCTAGATTTAATTGCTCTAAGAATAATTGTTCGCAAAAAATTTAAATATACCATCGAAGTTTTAATTACCTGAAACAATAGTACACTTGTTTCTGTACACGGAGAAAAAAATATTTCATTGAATTGATTGAAATTCTGGTGGAAAATGGACATAAATGGTGAAAAATCCAGAATTCTGGTTAACTCTACTAAACTTCCAATTAAATCTAATAGAAATGTAGATTTAACTAAGTAAATTCTGAATGTTGATTATCTCAATTAGAATTCTAATAGATTTAAGTAGAAATCTAGTAGATTTAATCAGAATTCGGGATCGTTCATTTTCCACTTTAGAATTCCAATTAATTCAACCAAATATTTTTCTCTGTAGAAAGCAAAGAAAATGTATTATATATATTGTATATCAAATTCTATAAATTAGACACATTTACAGATTTTTAAAAATTTGATATCTTAAATCAAACACATTCATGTAATTGAATGTATGGATGTGTTAAAGGTAATGGATGTTTTAATTATATATTATAAATTGTAAAATAAAAAAAGTGCAATCATTATAAGATGATCATAATTTGAAATTAATAAAGTACAAGGAAATTGTATAATTTATTGACCATAGAAAGGAACGGTATATTTGTATTACTTACATCACCAAAGGTTGCTATGGATAAATGGAATAACTTTCCTGCTGTGATCTTAATTACGTTATTCGATCGGGCAATAATCAGAATGAGACTACGTGCAGTTTTATGATGTAGATTGTACCAATCAGTCATATATGCCATTTCTCCAACATTTTTGCACTATTAAATTGACATAAAATTTAAATTTTCTGAGTAATGTGAAAAGAATTTGATTATTTGGATTAATATATTGATACAAAAAAGAAAAATATTTAAGTTAAAAATGAGACATTATATAGTTACTTTTTATTAATGTAAAAGTACGATATTCATTTCTCGAAATATTGACTGAATTATTGAAAAATGATAGTCTAATATTTTTGTTGGATTGTATGTTTTTAAATTCTCGACATATTACCTGTTCAGTGATAATTCCTCCGATGTAGCAAAATATAAATATATTGAAACCCATCGATAAATATACAATAAGAGAAGATGTTATTTTTGTCGTATCAAGTGTTTCCCAAGCCTACTCAATTAAAAAATTTGTATTTAATTTAACTTATTTTTTGTATTTAACAGTACACTCAAATTTTTGTATGGATGTAGCATGGAGTATATTAGAATGTAATGCAAATTATGTAAAGATTAAACAGAAAAAAAAACACTTTGATAAAATTTAAAAACAAATTGTAGAAGTATATTTCTTGAGAATAATTAATATTTATAATTTGTTAAATTGATACACTCATTCATTTATCTTAGAATTTACGTTTTAAAAAATGCATTACTTTTATGCTTTCACTTATTGCGTTATTTTTATTTCTTCACTCACGTAAATTATTTCTTTAATAATACTAATAAATATCGAATATCAATTCAACACAAAATATTCAAATAGATTCTTATTATATTAAATTGAAACTTGAGTATGTTAAAAATTCAAGACAAAAAAGTTTCAGTTATGTTTGATTTTAATATAAACACAAAATATTTTTTACTATGAAAAAAATTAATATATAAAGATTTTAATTTTTGTATAATTGCGTCTAATTTTTTATACACATTTTATAATAGAATAGCTATATATGTTTGATATTTCATGATTAAATGATATTTACTTGTGACCAAAATTTTCATTTTCTTATATCTCTAGCATACCGTAATAGTGTAATATCCAAGCAAACACATGACTACCGTGCACCCGGCTAATTCCACAAGAGCGGCTTTATGCATAATACTTTCCACTTGTGATATAAAACTGAAACGTATATAAATGTATATATATATATAAAACAGTATAATTTTTTTTATAAATAAACGTCGGTACATTCAACTTATACTTTTCATGAACACAATTGACAACAGACTCTCTTTTAATAATCTATAAAAAAGAAGAAATTAATTTGTTTTAATTTTGAATATTCATATTCTTAAATAATTAATTTTAATAATACTTAAAACCGTCTTATACAGCTTTAGAGGATGTGTATTTTTTGTATGAGTGCCTACATACGAAATACCTCAATATTCTCAGATGAT
This sequence comes from Mycetomoellerius zeteki, assembly GCF_001594055.1. NCBI lineage: Eukaryota > Metazoa > Arthropoda > Insecta > Hymenoptera > Formicidae > Mycetomoellerius > Mycetomoellerius zeteki. The sequence continues at coordinate 11,460 of NW_017257731.1, forward strand.
GTTCAACAATAGCAGCTAGCTTTCGTTCAGCTGTATCATTCCCCTTCTTTTGATTTTCAACAAGTTCATGTAGCCACGCATTCAGCACTTTCAGTTGACCACAAGCATGTATTGCGAAAACGGCAGCCAAACTGCAAGCACCGACAGTAGAGGAACTCACTACTAATATTGCGAGATTTTGTAAAACCAATGCGATTTCATTCACAGGGCTAAATCTCGTATCAATAATCTTGCTATAAACCGGACACGTCATCGGATGTGTTGTAAAAGTTTCATTACCGACGTCGATGGTTATGGTTTTCATTGCCTTTGCTATGCTGAACAGGATTGTACCACCATACATGATTATACCACAAATTATGGCGACAAAGCGACCGAACTTAGCTTGTTGTAGCATTAATTCACGATTATCAAGCCTTTGTATCAGACACCAATCTGTTTCCATGTGTCGTATTACTTTGTAAATATCACTATTGCGCTTAAGCAGCACCCAGTAATGTACCGAGCCCATAACTCTGTGAAGTAATGGCCCAACGGCACTCAGTTTTAGCTTGATATTGACTTTTTCAAATAATACATATAACAAACATGGTACCATATTGGATGCTATCATGCTTGAACAAATAAAAATGTGTAGTAATATCACAATTTTGCACACTGAACTCGATGTGTTTATTTGTGGCCACGCACCAATTGGCTTGAGAAACCATCGAGTAAATTGCAAACTGTAATCGTTACATTTTTTCGATCTGTTATATTCTGATGCACATTTGGAAGTTGACATGATCGCTGCACGAAAGCACACGGTATACTGGCACAGATGGACAATACATCGTAACGGAATATGAAAAAGCGCCTGCGCCAATCTTCATCAGAGTTTGGTGAACGACCTAATATCGTAAAGGTACCTTGAGAGGGGCATATATTCAATCGATGTAATTGTTCATTGAGAGTTTTTATTATCGGATGTCTGAGAGAACATCGCGTGTTATGAAGAGCGTAAGGAAAAATAAAATTGTGAAAGTGACATTAATGCTCGTATTGATAGTAATGTCATGTATTTAAGGCTTCCTTAAATTTATCTTCAGGCGTTCTACGAATTATTTTATTAGCTACTGAGCATCTAAAGATAAATTTAAGAAAGCCTTAAATATAAAGTCTGACTGTGAATACTGACATAAAAGTTCTATATTTTAGGAAATTAAAAAATTTTTTAATTTAGTAGCATCTTTTAATCATATTTACTTATTGATTAACAGGACAAGTTAAGTGGCGATAAGAATTAGAATATCTTGAAATATGAAAAATATAGTGAATGGATATAATTACTTCTCTAATATAATAATATGATCACTCTATTACTTATATAATTATAAGAATTATAATACATGCTAATATATTTATAGTATTCATCTTTTTTTTAGATAATTTTAAATGCAATAATATCTAATTAAACTTTACTTAGCAAGTCAAACTTTCCGCATAATACTTTCCATGTATATTATAATACTAAAACATATTTTTATATAATGAAATGTTTTACAATATATCAAATGTTTAATTTTACCAACATGTTTCCATCTTCCGCGTAGACGATTAATATATACTCAGTTACAATAATTTAAGAAAAGACAATGTGGTCGATTGCAAATTGTAGTCGTCCTATTTTTTCAATTCAACGCTTTTCCTGTCACACACTTATGGTTCGGCATGACATTTTACGTAGTCACGCAAAGCACTGTTACGAATGGGCCAGTTGATTGCGTCAAAGTTGTGAAGTAACCGCTTTGCCAATCTTCGAAAGAGTTTGACGAGTAATAGTGCAACTGCTTCGAATGATTGCGTATCTGATCAATAAATGTTTGGCACATACATTTAGAATAATATCGCACATACGAATATAAATTTGTAGAAATGAACGCACTTTAATGTCTGCTATGTTTTTTATTTGATTATATATAGATGTGCTTCTTATACTGCTAAAAAGGATAAATATTATATATAATTTCGATGAATATAAAAGTTTGTACTTTTAAATACAAAAATTATAATAATAACCATGAAAAATATATAAATTACTTAGTATATATCTTTGAAAACAATTTAATGACTTATAATCACTTGCGATTTTGACATAATCACCGATTTTAGTTAATAAATCTTTTTTTCAAGATATGTTAATTTATTCTATATAGTGGATATCTTGCATATTTTTTATTTAACTTATACTTTAACGGTCTTTACCATGTTCTATAGAGTCATTGTTCTTAAGAGATTTAAATACATCATAGAAGTTTTAATTATCTGAAACAACATCCTGCTTGTTTCTACACAATGCAAAAACAATATCATAATTCTATAAGCTGTATATGTTATAAGATACATTAAATTTCGAAAATTCAAAAACATGTGATATGATTAATCTAATATTTTTAATTATTATTATCCATATATTCGATATTTTCGAAGAAAATATAATTTGGAAAACCTGCAGATTATTTAGTTAAATGATCAATTGCCTAAATCATACCTTTTGCAGTATGTTATAAAAAGATATATATTAAATTAATTTGTTATTGATGAAAAGTTATACATGTTATAATAGGTATTAGAAACATCATGCTACAATTTACAATATTTATTTATATACACACACACACACACACACACAAATCAGTATTAAATAAATAATAAAGAATAACTTGACTGATTCGGTTACCCTCCTAAGTATATTAAAATTTGAAATTTTTAATCGCCCACGTATAATTGAATGTACTAAATGGGTATTTTAAAGATTATGGATAACTCAATTGAACAATTGAATTCAATTATTCAATTCTTATAAGATGATCCTAGTTTACAATTAATAATGTATAATGGAAATGCAATTTATTAACTTTTTATTAAAATAAAACGACGAATCTCGGTAAAGAATCTCCATTACTTACATCACCAAAAGTTGAGACAGATAAATGGATTAACTTTCCTGCGGTGATTTTAATTACGTTATTTAATCGGGCTATAATCAAAACAAGATCACGTGCAGTTTTATAATGTAGATACCAATCAGTCATATATGCCGTTACTCCTACATATTTGCACTAATAAGTTGATATAAGATTAAAATTTTCTACGAGTAATGAAAAGAATTTAATAATTGAGATTATATATGATGTTGAAAAAAAACAGAAATACTCAAAATTGTTAAAAACGACAATTATATTTTAGCATTTTTTCGATTAATGTAATAGCATTATATTTCACACTTTCTTTAAATATTGACTGAATTAAAAAATATCAAAATTCAATATTTTCCTTAGTTTTAGTATATTTTTTAATTCTCAATATTTCTTACCTGTTCTGTAATAATCTCCCCGATGTAGCAAAATATGAAAATGTTGAAACTCATCGATAAATACACAGTGAGGGAAGATGCTATTTTTCCTGTATCAAGTGTTTCCTACGCAGTTAAAGAATTTGCGTTGAATTCAACGTATTTCACGTGGCTAATGATCCACTTTTTTATGTGAATGTAACACATGATGGAATATGTTAGAAATCAATGCAAATATTACATAAGAAATAAACATATAAACAAATAGAATACTGTGATATATACAGTTTAGAAACAAATTATAGAAGCATATTTCTTGAGCAAAATTAATATTTGTAATTTAAATTAACTTATTCATTTTATTCATTTAACTTAGAAATTATGTTTTAAAACTATATATTATTATGTCATTTATATATTACGTTAAAGCCTGTTTATGAATTTCTTTAATACTAATAATTGTTGTCGATCAATTTAATACAAAATGTTTCAACAACATAACGATTTTGATATAATTATTGATTTTATTAACCTTTGTGGCATAGTGCCTTATACAGTTAAGTGCCTTATACATCTATCATTTTATAATATTTCTTTGTTTTATGCGTTATATAATTGTTTGTGTAACATATTTGATATTATTGTTTCTAAAACTTGTATCTATATTTGTAACATGAAGAAATTATTATTTTGCGTTAACAATAGATTGTAAGCATAAACCCAGCCAAAATTGAAATTTTTTTTACAAAATTTTTATGCTGGGTAGAATATGACCATAAACGTTTCCTGAAAATCTTTGCAGTAATATTTGTAGGGTCATTTATTTCTAATTTCAAATTTGTACAACAAGGGACTAATCTTATTTTCAGAATACAGTAATTTGTTCCGTATAAAATATATATAATATTTTTGTATATATTTTAACTTATATTTCACTTAACCATTTTTTACGTCATTGCTCGCAAAAAATTTAGATACGCCATGGAAGTTTTAATTACCTGGAACAACAATATACTTGTTTCCATAGAAAGAAAAAATAATGTATATCATACTCTACAAGTTCTTACTAATTTAGGTATGGATTTATTAAAATTTCAAATCGAACAAACATATATGAATATTTCATATATAATGAATAATTTAATTAGGTAATGTAATTCTTATGAGATGATATTTTGTTACTAATAAATTACAAAGAAGTTATAATTTATTAATTTTTTAATAATCAATGGAAGGAACGATACACGTGCGTTACTTACATCACCAAAAGTTGCGATAGATAAATGGAATAACTTTCCTGCAGTGATCTTAATTACGTTATTTGATCGGGCAATAATCACAACGAGACTACGTGCAGTTGTGTGATGTAAATTATACCAATTAGTCATATATGCCATATCTCCAACAAGTTTGCACTAATTTGATATAAAATTTCGTATGAGTAAGTATAATTTGGATTAACGTAATGTTAAAGAAAATAGAAATATTCAGGATTCTTAAAAATGAGACAATTTCATTTAAAAAATTATAATTAAAAAAAAAATTTTTTCAATATGGAAGTGTTACATTTTATTCTTTTCTTAAAATATTAACTAATTTGTTAAAGAAATGTTAAAACGTGAATTTTTGTTGCAGTATATTTTAATCCTCGACGTATTACCTGTTCAGTGACAATTCCTCCGATGTAACAAAATATAAAAATATTGAAACTCATCGATAAATATACAATAAAGTAAGATGTTAATTTTGCTGTATCAAGTGTTTCCCATGCCTACGAAGTTAAAAAATTTTTGTTAAAGGAGGATGATCAATAAGGCCGTTTTATGAGCCCCAACTGATATTCATTAAACAATTTTTTATTATTTCACGTGTCTAACGATAAATTCGAACTTTTGTGTAATTGTAATACAAGATGATATATGTTAAGAAGTAATGCAAATATTATATAAGAATTTAATACAAGTAAAACAATTAGACATAATTGGAAAAAGTTATGAAAGTATATTTTGTGAATAAAATTAATATTTATAATATATGTATATATAATTAGCGTACCTTTGATTTATTTATTTTAGAATTTATGCTCTATAAACACATTAGTTCTATGTTATATATTTTTCTACTGGTAAATTGTGTCTCCTTTATACGTACAAGGAACGTCACCCAATTGTCCGGCGCTGATCTAATTCTCCGTGAAATATGTTGTTAAACACAAAAATCTAAGAACCACATTTTTTTTATACGTGCACTAACTCATGTATAAAAAAATACGTGTCTCTTAGGTTTTTGTGTTTAACAACGTATTTCACGAAGAATCAAATCAGTGTCGGACAGTGATGCCCCTTATTAGAAATGTTGAATATCAAATAAGCCAAAATGTCCAAATAACACAATCAAATTATGTTAAATTAACACATGATTATATTAAACATTCAACACAATAGCTTTAAAAATGATCGGTTTTAACATATACAAAGTATCTTTTACTGTCTAAAAATTAAAATATAGACTCATCTTTGTCATATGATTTATCGCTTTCATACATATTTTGCAATAGGATTGCGATGTCTGCTTTCTTGTAAATAAATCATATTTTGATTTTTGGGTTTAATAATATTTTCTTATATTTCTATCGTACCATAATTGTATAATAT
>NW_017257732.1:0-3214 GCF_001594055.1 Mycetomoellerius zeteki
AAGACGCCACGAAGAGCCCTCCTAATTAATTAAAATCATCCTGCAGATAAAAACAATATTAAGAACGCTCACACAAACACAAAAACATATTTTATTATTATTATTATTTAATATATGGTATAAGGTAGTCATAAGATTATAATCAAAATAAAAAACGTTTACTAAAATACTATTATTCATTAACAATTTATTTTATATTAACAATTTCATTTTCAGAGGCAAAAACAAGCCAAAAGATATAATAAAAAACATGGAGCCAGATACAAGCTCATTAAAAATTAAGATTAGCTATATCTTGAAAAGTATAATTAATTTCAGGGTAAACCCAATTTATGCCGATTGCTTAAGAGCATCGCTATTGATTAAAATTTGATTCAGCTCAATCAGAGCATTTAAGAGCCATTGAAAGCTCATGTTATAATTTTATACGTTCTAACGCGTCCACACGAAAACATAATATAAAAACATAAAAAAGTGAAAAAATTCATTTATTCAACGTAAAAACGTAATTAGAGGTCATTTAGACAAACTTGATTTTTTTGTATTTTAATTTCATATTTTGACATAAAAAACTTAATAAAAACGTGTGACGCTGAACGCGACTCGAAACGAGCGATAAAGGCTCACGAGTCGAAACTTCCCATTACGTGACAATAAAGTCCGTAATGCGAAAAAATTCTTCGATTCTGATCGAAGAAGGTGTTCGAAACACCAATTGTCATATTTCGACAATTAAATTCCTTAACGGAATTTATTCGCGTCTTCGCGACGCGAAAAACCTCGAGTCTCTCGTGAAATTCGAGTAACGAGACATCGGAGACTCTAAAGGAGCTTTCAGGGTGAAAGAAGCGATAAGAATGCGAAAGATAGCTTCACGCGGACGTTAGAAAGAGATAGGAAATGCCGCGTGAATTAGAGTGCGAAAGATTGACGAAAAGTCATAATTTTATTTATTTATTTTATATTTTTTACTTACCTTAATAATCCATAGATTTAAGAAAACCATTTCAGTTTCATTTTGTAAGCCAGAGTCATTGATTCATAACCGGGGAAACTGCCAAAGTACCTGGAAGAAAAATGTTGTCAAATGTGAGAAAATTGAAAATATTAATAAAAGACATATAAATGTCGTGTAAAGTAGTTAAAACGAACGTATTTACGATTCGCGAGATAATTCTCATATTTGATAAAAATCCTAATAAAAGATTTTATTTTATATTTAAAACAGGTTATTTATTGTAATATTAATTTATAAGTTCATTAAAAAGAGTAAATATCTCATCCGGACACTTATTCGGAATCTCCGATTAAAGAAAACATATATTTCACATAGCGAACAGCTGATCGAGAAAACTCGATATAATTATTAACAAAGATTTTTTATAAACAAACTAAATGGAGATTCTGAATAAGTGAGGCTCTAAGTTCCTTCCTGCCGAAGCGCGAAGCGATCCGACCTACTTTACTTTGATTTATTTGATTGGTCGGAAAGACGGATGGAGGGGATGAGGTAGCCATGATGGCCGACCCGGTCGAGACGGACGGCGACGCCATCAGTCGCTCTTGAGCGCCCGAACCGGACGGACGTCTCCATGCTCGTTGTCGTCGCGATTGTTGCATCACTATTGCATCATACTATTAGAGGACTCCGCGGACGCGCGAAACACGTTTAATGATAGGTTACACTCATATAATTATCCCTGAATTAATCATTTTATTGATTTATTTCATTTTATTCACTTTTAGCGACCGGAAAGTTGCGTCGCGTAAAACCGCGTTCCGTGTGCGCGAAACTCATGTACATTCTAATTTATTGTTAAAATACATTATATTATTATATTATAAAGCGTGTGAGTGAGTGATTTATTCAAAAATATCCCAGCCAAAGTCTCCACAGAGCGAGAGAGAGCATCCGAGCCGCCCGACGCAAGGACATCGCTGCTGACTGAGGGACGGCTTTCCTTCTCCGTAGGACGGTTAAATGGAGTGGCGACCTTAAACAACAATACATTATTCATCAAGTAGTAAGCTAAACGACAGATTTAACGCATTTCATACCTCGGCCGGTCACAACCTTGCAACCGCCACTCATTTACAATGAGGTCGAATGCGTTCGTCTCAATTTTTAAACATAACATGAATATTCACAGACGCCTGACGAGAAACAGGGACTTAAAAACCAGATGGAGAACCTGGAGACACCAAAATCCAGCGAAAGGAACAAGGAGGAGCCGGAGCCACAATGCTTCCAGCGAAAGAAGAGCCCTCCAAAATTATAGAGCCTATCCTCACGATATTAAAAACACACATAGTATTAAGTACACTAAAGTGTATAAAACACAAATATTAATAACACGTTATATTATAATAATATTAAGAAACATATATTAAATTAGTTTAAGACGGTATAATCATTATAATTTATTAAAATATTCATTTTATTGTATTTCATGGTTAGTTTCTGAAATCCTATTATTAACAATAATATTATTCATTATAGGGGCCGAAGATGCCATAATACTACATATTTAATAACTTAAAGCCGACAAAGAGCTCGACTAATTGATTAACGAATTATTATATTATTCAGTTTAATTTTAACGTCAACTAGAACGTTAACACTATTCATTAAATAAAGCCTTAACGATCTACGAGCATTTGGGAGCAAGTTATAGCTCATTCCATATAAGGACAATTTAATCAAATAATTCCTTTTGTCACATTGCACTTCGCAAACAATAATCTATAGCGGGAGAGTCACATTGAGCGTATAAAAGCTCTTATTCAATATTATGATTTTCAAGAAAATTAATTTCACTCACGTTTATCAATTAAACACTTATTAGACTCAATCCCAAAACTCATTTTGCAAAAGGAGCTCGTAGAGGCTTTAAAGGAGAAGCTCTTCAGGTTTTAAATGCGTTGAATGCGTCAGCAGAAAATTACAAAATAGGTTGGGAACTGCTAGAAAAACGTTATGAAAATAAACGTTTGATAATTAATACTCATACGAAAGAATTATTAGAGTTTCCGGTTATACTAAAGGAAAATACAATCAGTTTGAGAGCATTTATCGATCATATTCGTACTTATACCAGAGCCTTAAAAACATTAGGTTAACCAGTGGATGACTGGGACACATTACTTATACACATGGCTTCCGCGAAGTTAGACTACAGCACCAGACGCGACTGGGAAATAAAATTGAGGGAAA
>NW_017257732.1:3261-3576 GCF_001594055.1 Mycetomoellerius zeteki
AACCTAACTTTTTAAGCGCGGACGTAGCTCGTCGGAGCCTCTCGGCGCGGGGCTTTAAAAGAGGTTCGAGCAGGAGAGGTGAGATGCAGTTACGCGGGCGGTTGATTATAATGAGCACAGACGCAGTGAAAGTGAATAACAATCTTTATTATGACATTAAAAAATTAAATATTTACACATGATAGAACAATTAATTATATATATAATAGACAACCCGCGTACGCTAATTCGATCGTGAATGCTGTCGCGGATTCGTATATACAGTGTAATGCGTGCGTATCACGCGACGGGTCGCTCCGGATTCGTCGGTCGCGG
>NW_017257732.1:3803-4076 GCF_001594055.1 Mycetomoellerius zeteki
TGTCGGGAACGCCCGACGGTGACCGAGAACGATCCCTCGACCACCTTTTCTCATGATCACGTTTTTGGAGTGGAACTGGGTGGAGGAGCGGGTAGCGTATCAGTACCGAGAACACTCGGCAGTGACTGAGAACAAATCCCTCAACCACTCTGGTTTACGATACTCTGGTGAGTCGGCTTTCGCGGCGCTGTCGAGAACGCTCGATGGTGACCGGGAACTGTCTCCCGACCGCACTCGTGCCTTGAAATGCCAGGAGTAATTCTCGAGGATCGG
>NW_017257733.1:0-865 GCF_001594055.1 Mycetomoellerius zeteki
TACATCTAATATTAAAATTATTAGGAAAATCATTCGTAAATATAATAATAAAAACATAATATTTCTAAAAAATGATACATGCAACTATGTACTATTGTATCTTTCGAATTTTTCTCATATTTGGAAATAATTAAATTTACAGAAATTCCTTCAAATTATTTGAACGTATTGTAACACATGTTTCTTTATGTTTATTTTTCATATAGAAACTGTGTTCTAATATACATGTTTGGTAATAACTATATTACCTCTTGTTTGGACGGATGATACGGGTTAAATCATTGATCTTATTAATATGGACTGGCATTTGGAACAGTTTTTGTAACAATTAACAAACGCATTGATGTGTTAAAAAAAATGAAATCACACATTGTTCGATTTCTTGAATGATTAGCTTGCTATGTTTGTCAGAATGCATACTTTGAGTTCAACACGCTACTATTCATGATTTCTATTTGATTATGGAGCGTAATTTCATAATACGTTTCCTTGTATGTACCAACTAAAACATATTTACGTCATCAAGCAAAACGATAGATATCATTCAGAATGGAAACAATTGTAGAAATTTTGTATTGCACGCAAATATATGTGCATACATGCTATTTATGTGTTAATGTTACAACCAAATTAGCACAATTGTTTATATTATGACTGTATTCCGTAATGCACTGTGGGTACTGAAAATGTACATTCATACTCTAGGCGTGTTCTGATATACACTGCCAATACTGAAAATCAACAGTATACGTAACGTGAACTATAGATTGTCAGCACTGACATTGCATATCAGAATACAGCTGTTACGAGAAATATAATATATATTCTCAATTCAAAGTGACTAACGGAATGTCTATGAAAATGC
>NW_017257734.1:0-6002 GCF_001594055.1 Mycetomoellerius zeteki
CGAAATATTTTGCGGTCGTTACCAAACACACTGTATATAATCTCTTAATTTTTTAAATTAGTTATATATAATTAAATTCTTTTATTTATTATTAATAGGCTATTTGTGATCATGAACTGCTATTCACTCATTGTCTTGCTGGACATGTTGGTTCCGTTCATGACCAAAGAGTGTTTCGCTTATCTGAAGTTTCTGACTATTTAGAAGATGAAACCAAATTTCATAATGATTTAGTGGGTGATACCGCATACACTCTTCATGAGCATTTAATGACACCGTTTCGTGACAACGGACACTTTACAGATAGACAAAAAAATTATAATTTTGTCATTCATCCGCTCGAATTAAAATCGAGCAAGCATTTGCTCTTCTCAAGGGGAGATTTCGAAGTTTACTTACAGTTTTGGACATGCAGCGTACTGATTTAATCCCAGGTTTTATTATTGCTTGTTGTATTTTGCACAACATATGTCTACTGCAGAATGATAATATTTCAATTGAAGAATTAAATTTTTTAGAAAATAATGACATTGAAATAATAACTGAAAGGAGAAATAAGGAAGGCCAGAGAAAACGGAATATAATTTGTGATAATTTAATAATAAGAAAATAAGATTGTCTTGCTGGACACATGTTGGTTTCGTTCATGACCAAAGAGTGTTTCGCTTATCTGAAGTTTCTGACTATTTAGAAGATGAAACAAAATTTCGTAATGATAGCCAGTGGGTGATGCCGCATACACTCTTTGTGAGCATTTAATGACACCGTTTCGTGACAATGCACACCTTACAGATAGACAAAAAGATTATAATTTATTTTTGCAATATTTACACTTACATTAATATAACGTAACAAAAATAAAAATGTATATTTGGCATAAATAAAGCGTTTTGTAGGTATAATAATTGCACGTATAATAATTATTATGAGTATTATTAAGAAATAAGTGTTATATGGTTATATTGCAGGTATCAGTAATAAAGTATTATAGTAATGTGAAGTATAGAATATAGTTAAGTATAAAATATATTAAATATAGGATGATTATAGTAAAAGTGTTTTTTTTTTCTTTCAAAATATCTATCATTTCTTTAAAGGTTTGAATAAGTACGCCACGTTGCTCTTTATTTTCATTATGTCTTCTTTCCAGAGCTGCTTCTGCAGTTCTTCTATCATTTTTTAAATCTTCCATCATTTGTACTGTAAAAGATATTTGCTTCTTTCTCTCTAAATATCATAAATAAATACACATTATTGCATACAGATAAATTAATACATTTTTATAAGTTAATATTCCAATATTGCAATATCTTAGAATTCATAATTCTTAATCAATTTATTAATTAAAATTATAAAATGTTAGAAATATTTTGCATTTAAAAAAATCATTAAAATATTAGCGAGAATTAGACTATATTATTTACACACTTTAGTTGAATTAATTAGTAAAAGCTTATTGAAAAAAATCAATTGCAAATAATAAAAATAACTCTATAGTCAATAGTGAAGTAACTCTATGATCGGACAATCTTATTTATCTAAAATTATTAACTTACTAGGCATTGAGTTCTCTTTGTCTTCATTGGAGGATGTCTGACTACAGTCTGACTGTTCAGATTCCGCTCGTGACCTTTTACCGGTTGTGGAATTAAATAGTATTTACAGGCGACATAAATGGTTTTGTGCCAAATAAATCATCCATAAGCTAAAAAAGACATTTAAAGTTTATATTCGTAAAAATATTATATATATATGTATATATATATGGTATTTTAATTTTAAAATAACAATTTACAGAAAGATAAGGCCATGTTCTTGTTCCACTCCCAGATTTTTTATTATGATCCTTGATGGTTTTGTATGTTCTCTTTAATCCAGAAAATTTTGATAAACATTGTGGTCCAGTAATAAGGTAACCATGTTTTAGCAGCTCTTTTGCAATTAATAACTATATTTTCTTTTGAGATATCTTTCCACTTGTAAAGTCATTCTGTCGTAATCGATATTCTTCTATCAATAAAAGAATAGCCTTATGTGGCCATTTATACCCTGTCAAAAATACATTTATTTAAAATCAGATTTAGACATTAAGTAAATTATAAATAGAATTATTAACCTCCTCCTTCTTCATTTGTTGTTTTTTTATCACTTTCTGCTGACTCGATTACTATTGTACTCGATGAAACTTTTCTTACCTACATTAAAATAATATAAAAATAAATTCGTTAGAACATAAATTCCTTAAATACATTTTTTTATGTATTTTGTGCAATGTAGACAATAAAGTTAATGTTGATGGATGTTCAGGAAAGGATGTTAACTATTGTTGCTAGTTATAAAACATAGAAAAACAACTCTCACAATCCTATTAAACTTACCACATTTAACCGTCTTGAGCATCTCGTTAGCATAAGCTCGATTTGAAAATAAAGAAAAATGCAAAGAAATAAATAGGAAGGAACTAATAAGTCAGCCTTACAATTAGCTAGTACATAAATAAATGAATGACAAACATCAAAACGTATCAATATGTTTTGTATAATAAACTTATCGGTTTTTAAACGTTCTGCTTGTTCAGCAGTTACAAATATTGAGTATATTTGTTGAGTCTCTGCATCTTCTAAATTTACGGGTATCATTATATCATTGGAAACTGAAGCAATATCATGTTCACTAGCCATTTTTTATTTTTAGGTTAGACCACGCTTTTATTGCGTTTACTTTCGACTATAAGCATTTGTAAGCGTTCACGCTTTTGCTGCCCTACCTCGATGGACGAAGCGTTTGTGAGCAGTATCTATGACGACAAGATGACGTCATAAATGCTTTTCTGCCTTTCTGTGAGTGCTTACAATGAGAAAAATAAACGATATAAGCGATGCTTATAAGTACTTAAAACGCGTGAGCGTAAAAAGTAAATGCTCCTAGTCAGGGACGGAAGGGATGGGTAGGTCTAAGGAAACATTATCATCGGGAGGAACAGGCGAGTAAGAAATTTCAATGTCTACATTATTTAATGGTACTGACGCTAAGTCGGGTTCGGATTGGCGGTCCCGCGGACTCCTGAGGATGGTTGGGTTGCGACCCCGTGGACGGGTGGCTCTCGCGGAACTTCTAACGCGCACTATAATGAAAGTTATATTTTTTGTGTGAATCCAAGAAAAAAAAACGGGAAACAGAAGACAAGAAAATTTAAAACTTACTGATAGGTGAACGGTGAACGGATTGAGGTGTTGGTGAGCTGGGTCTTCTATGCGGCCGACCAAAGGGCAGAGGGTAGAGGCCCAGTAGCGCAGACGGCACGGTCGGTCAATTTGCTTTTAATTGGCACCGAGAGACCGACAATGATTGACTGACTGATTATTATTCTCGTTGCTGACCGACACTGACTAAGTGACTGACTGATTATTATTTTCGTTGCTGATTGACATCGACAGTACTGACTAATTATTATTCTCGTGGCTGACACTGACACGGACTAAGTGACTGGCCGACTACTATTAAGGATTGACGACGCGTTCTCTCGCGGGCCCCTATTTATACTTCAAAAAGGGACGTCTTTTTCTTTGTCTTGGACAATTGTTAAGTTGCAATGTCAAGCGGTGATTTACGTTTTTTCTTAGGTCCTATCGTGGTTAATCTAGAGTGCTTTGAAGGGGAGGTAATTTACGATTTTCTTGAGTTTGCGGAAAAATTGCTCCGAGTGGATGTTAAATTTTATTATGCCCCGAAAAATATAGCTGAGTAAACCATTATTCGTGACGTTTAATCAGTTTTCTTAGGATGTTCGCGTGTAAGGAATCTTAAGTCTGGTCTCAGACTAACTAACGTTAATATGGGGATTGCTTTGGAGCGTTTTATGTCTTGGAACGACGTGGCACAGGCTTTATCTTTACTTGATATGGAATTGTTAGTCACTCTCAGGTGGCGGCTTGGGTGTTTGTTATTTCCTTATATGGGTATATTTTGTAATCGTACCGCTTCTAGCCCTGCGTTTTTTCCTAATATGGAATTGTTAGTCTGCCTCGGGTGGCAAATAGGGTATGACGCAGACATATGGATTTCGCAAGCCTAGCGTTTCCAGCCTCGTATCAGAGTTGTTGTTCTTTCGTTCTTGAGTGGCATTTATGAACTTTCGTGGAAGCTTTTTAGGCATTCTAATTCTTTCAGATTGTTAACAGGAGATTGTACTCGAATCTCATAAATGCCATCGTCAGTCGCGGCGTGGAGCCGTCTTTCGAAAGAAAAGAATCGTGGCGTCTACGGGACGTAACACTAGTCTTTCAATATATTTTCTTACAATAAAGTCATATTCTGTACTTAATTTTTTGTAAAATTATTTCATAAAAGACCAATTATTGTAATATTAAGAAAGGGGACTTAATTCACTTGTCAACTAAGGGGCTCATATGACAAAATGCAATTATGATATTCTTCAAAAAAATGCTGCATACAAAAATATTTCTTACACCAAGATCGTATTATAGCAGATGCATCACATATGGAACAGTGAGGTATTTCTTGAATATCCTTTCCGTTGAAACAAAAATCTATTAGAGCTTCGAATTCTGGCGGCCGTTCTTCGATGTATCTATTCTTATACCAGGCATATTTAAAAAGATTATGAAATCGCGGAGAAGATAATTGTATATGCGTTAAAGATTGTAATTTGATGATATTATTTCTCAAATGTAAATTAATATCATAATTTAATAACATAACGCGATCACTGAATGTTCTCACAAAGTTTTTCCATAGTCTAAATCCATAAACGTCTTGAATCATTCCCGTAGTTTTCTGTGGTATAGTTAAAATTCGTATATCTTTATCTTTTTTTGGCATAAATTCTTGCAGACTTGCAGGACAATGTCCGCTCCAAAAGTTTAATAACAGCACACTAAAACTTCCAGTAGCGGGTACAAATACACTTGTAAACCAAGACTGAAAGTGTTGTGCAGTTAATTTGCCCGATTTTGATGCTGCAATGTAAACATTTGCAGGTCTAAACAAACTTTCTTCTACGTGGTCGAAAATTTCCACTCGCTTTTTTCAGTACCAAATAGAGAGGCGATTTCAATTGTCCGCTTGCAGAAATTATGGGCATAATCGTATAACTATGCGTAATTGCCGATAGTGATTGAACTGTACTTTCAACGGTTTTACCTTACGTGGTCAGTGTTCTGCCTGAATGTAATTCCAAATTGAATCCACTTTCGTCTGCATTATATATATTCTCTAGTTCAAAAAGATTTATATTAGATTTTTTTTACGGTAGCTATGAATTCCTGGCATGCAATTTGTAATTGCTCTTTATCTCTTGGCGTAGAACGACTTACAAATTTTGTTATTTTTCGTGACACAATTCTATGTTTTCTTTTAAAAATTAATATCCATGTTGCACTAGCTTTAAATGAAGGAAGATCGATATGTGCCTTGGCTTCTAGGACGTCGTAAATCCATGAATAATTCTTTTTTCGTTATCAGCGTCTTTAAAATTTTGTAAAACATATTCGGAAATACAGGGTCATCGAAAAGTATCGGACCCCCCTAATATCTTCAGTTAGAATGCATTTTGGAGAAAATGTCCAATAGCAAAGTTGTATGGTTTCAAGCGAGGAGTAAGATGATGACCTTGACTTTGATCTTGACCATGTCCTTTAACCCTTTGCGGCATAGTGACACTCCTGAGTATCACCTTTTTCTGTACACTTTTTTACATTTTTGAAACACTATTTAATTAGTTTTAATGACAAAAAGCATATAAAATGTATTAGATAACATCCCTTCATAGAAATAAAAAAGAAAACAAAGGTTATTGTTAATTAATTGAACGTTATAAATAAGTTAATTTAAAAAAAAACGATTTTTTTTTAAATAAATGTAATTCTGACTAATTAACGGTATAAAATAATCTGAAGATGATATCTAGAGTTTTTGGGGTCGCTGATTACGAATCCGGTGTCAGTTATTAAAAATTCAAAATGGCGGATCCAATATGGCGG
>NW_017257734.1:6899-9525 GCF_001594055.1 Mycetomoellerius zeteki
CATTTTTCCAAAATGCATTCTTACTGAAAATATTAGGGGGATCCGACACTTTTTGATTAATGTATTTTCTTTAAACCAATTAATTGGTCTTATTATTCCGCGCACAAAAGTATTAAGGTTATGATTACTGAAAACTAAATAATATTTTACATTTTGTGTCAAAAAATTGTTAACTTTAAACCTTTATAACTCAAAAAGTACTTAATGAAAAAATGTTTTATTATAGTGTTTTGGAAAGCTCTCGAGATAAGCTATAAAAATATGCAATAAAATGTAAGGAGTTCCATTTAAAAAAATAAGGTTGACCTTGAAATGACCTTAAAGGACATGGTCAAGATCAAAGTCAAGGTCATCATCTTACTCCTCGCTTGAAACCATACAACTTTGCTATTGGACATTTTCTCCAAAATGCATTCTAACTGAAGATATTAGGGGGGTCCGATACTTTTCGATGATCCTGTATATAACATTTTTTTTAAGGGTATCTCCTTTTTGTATGTAATGTTCCCATCGATATAGTTACCGCAAAGACTTCACCTTTCTAAAATGTTGTTTTTACCGATGAAAAGGAATATCTACCCTTTTTTGCACTTTTCCAATATTCAACAGTTCTTCTTTTATAGCCATCATTAATAATTTCACATTCTTCTGAAATACAACTATCTTCTGCTTAATCATCGTCTTCATCTTCATCGAGAATTTCCATTTCATCATTCTCGACAAAATCTGCATCAAGTAAATTTGATTCCTAATAATTTTCAAATTCTAACGTAGTATCAATATGAATATCAGATGACATTTCATTCATTGAAGAGTATATAACATCCTTTATCACATCGCATAATACAATTTTTTTTATCGTTTACAGGTTTTTCCGGAATTTTTTAAATTTAAAAAATGATAATTAACGTATTGAGAATATTTGCAGGATTCACTTGTATCATTTTAACGATTTGCACTGTTTGACTTTGACTTTGCACTTGAATTATTCGTTATTCTTGCTAATTATGCTTTATACTGAAATTATTGCAAGATTTTTGTGATTTATATAAATAGTAATATCAAGTGATATCACTGTATCACTTTTCAAGTAATATTACTTTTACATATCAGGCATGTATCTTATATCTCATGAACATTATATTTGATATAAAAATGACGCTACTGTCTCGTTAATTATTTATATTAATTAATTAACGGGACAGTAGCGTCATTTTTATATCACATATGATGTACGTGCTTGATTAATATTATTAATTAACGTGATAGTAGCGTCATTTTTATATCAACTATAATGTACATGAGATATAAGATACAAGATAATTTTGATGTAATAATATATAATAATATATCTTTTTTAACATTTTTTAAATGTTCCAAAGTAGTCAAGGGAGGAATGACGGCATTTGGAATAATTCGTGCATAAAAAAATTAGAGTCGAATAGGTCTACTGGAGAAACTACTATAAAAAAAGCGCACCACACTATCTACCTCATGATAGGTGATGTGGAAATGATAGCATTTTATCATTGTCTTGGGATAGACATTTACTTACAAGTAGCTTTATAATAAAATTACCTCTATTTATCATAAATATTTTTAAAAATAATAATTTTTTTAAAAAGTTCTGAAAATTGTTGCCAACATAAAGTTTGAAGGGTGAAATCAGATCTCATGTGTGAAGCTGTATGCATTCGCGTTTTTAGAATAATCATTTATCAATGTTTTTTTTAATTTTCGAAAAAAAATTGTTAAACAATTATTCTAAAAAAATATTGGCGTGAATAAATAGAGGTAATTTTATTGTAAAACTTTTATACAAAACATTTTTTTATATCTCGAATAGTTTTCGAAATATAACGGAAAAAGCTGAAAACCGCTGTACACGTAAGGGGTGATTTCACCTTCAAACCGTTTTTCCGCACCAACTGATATTTTCTAAATTCATCTCTTTATGTAAGCTACAAGTCCACAATGTTTCATTAAAATCAGAATTTGACACCTCGAGAGATTCCTTTGTAAGTATAGAGCAGCATGCGCAGGGTGCTACTTTTTTTAAATCTTTACAATACCTACATAAATATTTGAAAATGTTTAATATTTCTTATTGTCACGTCCGGATTCGCGTTTGTTGTTGATGCGAGAGACGCGACCGGGTCGGTGGAGCGCGAGCGCGGAGCGGGGCGCGCGGGGCGAAGCCTTGGCTTCAGCTGATCAGATTTCGGCTGTTATTGCCGCGGGCAGGTTGCTGTCACCAGTGCCTTCTAAATTCGGCACAATATTTATCTGGTATAATACGATTATTTAAGGCTACCGTGGCCTCCTTGTACCTCCGGTGTCTAATTACTTAGAGAGTTTAGAGGAACCTCAGATCTTTTGAGAAGTGCCCAGCGTACGTGGAGATTACTTAGATCTCTGCTCAAGGCGTATCATCATATGATTCTCTCTATCTACGCTCTCGTGGTTGGAGGTGCAGGAGGGGAAGCGAATGATAAGACGATAAGTACTTCGGAACTAGATTAATTTTTATTGAGCACGGTACGTTATTTATGATACGCGGTTTCGCGGATGTCACCAGCGTGGGCCGAGTAGGGACCCTACTCGGAGCCACGTCTGTCGGCGGGGG
>NW_017257734.1:9691-14710 GCF_001594055.1 Mycetomoellerius zeteki
TTTTGGCATCTGCGGTGGAAGAGAATGGTTAGTGTGCGGGGGTGGAGGAAGCCTCGACGCCGTGGAAGGCGCTCGTTTGAGTTCCTCCGGGGAAGTGCAATTCGTTGACGCTCAGCGGGGAGCGCGCGGCAGAATTGCGCGTAAGGATAATTCCTTGTCGCCTGGGGAGGCGCACGTTGGAATCGGTTCGCGAATCGTAGATGGAAGTCGTGCTAGCGCTCAGCTTAAGCGCTGGTATGGTTACCTTGTGTCGCACTAGGATTGCGGAGAATGAGGATATTCGGCCTGCTAACGCTTCGTTTATATACTCTAATTTTGTGACCCCTCGCGGTAAGGGGGTGTTATTTTCCTTGTTTCCGGAAAACCTTCTAGAATGTTCTAGAAGCTTCTAGAGATTTAATATGGATTTTAATGTGCCATTTGCTCTTTTAATCTGTCAGTTTTCTGAATACTGAGTACGAAGCGCGGTTCCGGGCATCGCCTTACTCATAGCGGCGTGCTTGGTTGTTGTTTTTCGCGGCTCGTTGCATCGCGGCATGCATCTTTTCATTATGACGATTTTTTCATAATGGATTTCTGTCTCCGTACGATTCTGCCTTGTTCGAATTTAGTCTTCTGATTCGAATCTTCTGTCTTCCTATCGTTCCGATTATTATTTTAGCGATCTTGTTTTACGCCACGAGAAGTTTCCGGTGTCTTGGAGTGCATTTGAGTTGCATTAGACGCATCAAAAGTGCAGCATACGCTTTTCTTGTCCTGCCTGAGGGGCGGTTCCTGCGTTGATGATGATTTTCGCGTTATATGTTGATTTCTTTATGCTCGGTTTAACCGTGTTGTAGTTTTTACGGGAAGATGCATTTTTGCGGCGTTTTCTTTGTTGGGTTGCACGGCGGAATCGTTCGGCGGCGCGGCCTATAGCTTTGCCCGATTGTTGTTTGGCACATGTTATAGCTTGTGCTATACTCTGTGCTCGCGGTCTATCGTGTAGTACGGGGCGCTACTCTGCAGGCGCACCGGACGTTACACTTATTAACATTCAAAAATATTCCCTCTTGAATGTGACTCCTAATTTTCAATTTTCGATGTCAGCAAAAAATAAAAAAAAATTATGAAGCTTAATAAGGGCGTATATAGTCTGATTACATTATTTGATCCTTTTTTTCGACAAATTATTAACAAATAACATATTATTTATTGATTTCTTTTATATTTTTAATAATTTAATTCATATAGATTTAATATTCTCAAAAAGTTAGTATGATTTAGGAGAATTAAAGATACGATTTAAGCTAATTAATTAAATCATATCTTTTACAGCATGTTGCTGCAAAAAGATTTATAATAAATTAATTTGTTATTGGTGAAAGATTAAATATTGTTACGTCCGCGAGAGACACCTCTTTTGTTCGAGTGGGTATTGAGAAAATAGTCGCAGTGTTCATTGGCAGGATGAATCGATCGTGTTTTGGAGTCTGATTTGACAGATTCGAGTTTGAGTCAGCTGTCACACGGACGCCCGCTTCTCTGTACTCCTTTATTGAATAAAAGTCTTGAGTCCTTTTGATAAAAAGTATTCCTTTCCACGAGTGCGACGTGATAGGTACTTTCTATTGCTTAATACATCTTGACACAAATGTAGCAAATTATTTCACATATTTTTAGTGATAATAAATAATTTAATTTTTTTAATTATATATTCTTTGTCTTCACAATAATTTCATAACCTTAAAAAAGATTAAATTAATTATTTAATAACACTAAAATATGTAAACTTATTTGCACTCAATTGCACTATTTGCCGTAATCGTCGTCACAACACTACACAGCTGATTAGGGACACTCGGGCTGAATGATGATTACGATAATTGATGCAATTGAGTGCAAATCAATTTACATATTTTTAGTGCTAATAAATATTTTAATCCTTTTAAGATTATGAGGTTATCGTAACAATGAAGAATATATAATTAAAAGGGTTAAATTATTTATTAACACTAAAAATATGTGAATAAATTTGCTACGTTTGTGTCAAGAGTATTAAGCAATTAGGAAGCATCCGATATCTCAGCGTGACCGCGCAAAGGTATGCAGTGTGCGTATGGCAAGGGCGACGGTAGTGCGGCCGATGTGACAATATGTAATAATAGTAGAGATGCAAAAATTCAATCTTACAATTACTTACGGTAAAATTGCGGTAAAATGATAATTTATTGGTAATTTTGATAAAATTTGTTTCTTATAATTTTATGCACAAATAGAATGTATTTTCGTTCTTATATATAAAATTTGTAAAGTAGATGATATATATTTTTTCTTCTATTTCTATCATTTAATTAATTAATTAATTAATTATTTAATTTATTTAAAATTTAATAACTATAAAATTAAAATCATATGATAGATAAAATTATTTTTAATATCTTGTGATTTTTCAAATTACATCTTTTTCAGTAGGGTATAATTTAATCAGAACAAAGCTCACTAAAGTTGTCAGTTGCTGTACCGGCTGTACGCTGTACCGTCTGTACGCTGTACCGACTGTACATGATCGTTATATCACTTTTTAGTATCACAAGACGCTGTGTGCCAATTTGTTCTCCTTATTTGTATACAGAACACATCTTAAAAAATATGTAATATTAAAACTTAATATTATATATATATTATTCTTAAATTTCTATACATAGTACGTTCATGTTTAATACGATTTCTTGATCTAAATATACAGTTATTTGAACTACAGTAGAACAAAGTCGAACAGCTCACAAACATATCCTGCAAAGTGATATATATTTTATTTTTAGATGGGAAGAGAGAAAAAGGTTGATGTTTGGAAATATTTTGTTATTGAGAAGCGAGAAGATAAAAATGCAGCCACTTGTCGGAAATGTCTGAAACATTATAAAAATGCGAATATCACGAGGTTAAGAGAACATATTGAAAAGTGTAAGAACAGTGAATCACAATATTCATAATATTCTTCCTGCCTAAATGAAGGAGCAGAACTAGCAGAAGAGATAACAACAGATGATGTCGATATGGATATCGAACAAAGTTCGGATTTAAATCGGACTAATAATTCTAGTATAAGCTCTTCTTCATTGTCAGTAATGCTGAAAAAAAGATCATCACCTTCAAGGGCTTCAAGTGGAATAAAATCATTTATTGGTTCTATGACAAATGGTAAGGAAAATGTGTTTATCTTTATTATTTAAATTTTCTTTTAATTACAATTATTTATAATTCTATATAGATGAACAAAATTATGCTGCTGAACTTTTGGCTTGAGCTATTTTTTCATCCAACTGTAGTTTTAATATGATACAGAATAATGTCCATTTGGCTAAATTTCTTGAAGTATCTTCAACCGGTATTTATTCCACCTACAAGATACAAACTAAACAAATCTCTTTTAAATTCAGAGTATGAAAAGGCAAAAGTTGATACTGCTAACAAAATTCAAGAGGCTTCAGTACTTGCAATAATGACAGATGAGTGGACAAATATTAATGGAGCAGGAATATTGAATATACTTCTGAGTACTCCCACTGTTGCATTTTGGAAATCTTTTGATAGGGAGTTTAATAGAGAAACTGGTGAGTATGTTGCTAAGCAACTTGACTCTGTTATTTTAGAAGTAGGGAGTGAAAAGGTTCGGATACTCATAACAGATTCTGCAAGAAATATGCAAGCAGCTTGAAAAATAATACAAGAAAAATATCCCCATATATTATGTGTTGGATGTGTTGATCATTCTCTTCAAAACTTAATTAAAGACATCATGAATGTGAAAAGTTTTAAAAATTTACATTCAAACTAAGAACGTAGTAAAAGAGCTTAAAAACTCGCATGTAAAATTAGCTGCTTTTAAACATATTCAGAACGATAAGTATGGTCAAATGAGCATTTCATTAAAATTACCTCCTAATACAAGATTTGGTTATGTAGTTATATTATTAGAGTCCTTAGAGGCAAATAAAGAAACGCTTCAAGAAACGATGTTAAAAAAAGACTTGAATATTGATAAAAAAAATTAGAAACAGAGTTCTTGGTGAGGAAAAATTCTGGCCAAGAATTCAAAGTGTATTAGAGATATTAAGACCTATTACAAGAAGTATTACTCATTGTCAGTTAGAGAGCAATAATGCTACTCTTTCTGACGTAGTTACAATATTTTATAATTTAAATAAAGTAATTGATCAGTTCATTGAAAAAAATGACGAGCTAATTAGTTTGACAGATTGGCGAACGATCAAAAAAGCAGTTAACGACAGATCTGAGGCATGCTTGAAACCCATACATTTTTCCACATATCTATTAGATTCAAGATATCAGGGAAAGGATCTTTCCAACATTCAATTAATCTGTTCTTATGAAATGATTGAAAAATTGGCTTTTCATTTGAAAATTAAAAATGAAAGTGGAGAAGTCTTGACAATTTAGGAGATTTCTGAGAACATACAGGTTTTTCTCATATGATATTCTGTGGCCGCAAATAGCTATAAACCGTCCTTTTGGTGGAAAGGTATGTGTGGCTCTGAAATAATTTCACCTATTGCATCAAGATTGTTACAGCTGCCGTCGACATCCTGTGCCTGTGAAATAAATTGGTCAGAACATGGAAATGTCCATTCTTTAAAAAGAAATAGACTGAAACACGAAACAGTAATGAAGCTTGTCGCAGTGCGATATTTCTTGAGAACAATGAATTCAATTCCTCATACTTTTATTCTATTTCTTATGATAAGAATAAGATTAAAAATACTAACACTGTTTTGAATGACAGTTTTGCTTCCGATGATGAGTCAGAGTCATATTCATATAGTGAGCAAGAAATAGAGAGAGCGATGCGGATTAAAAATTTTTTACATAATTCTTTGTATTAACATTTTAAAATCTAGCTTTTCATTATATATGCATTACTTAAGAATTAAGATTATTCTGTAATTACAAGTTTATTTTATTTTTCATATATTGGGTGGATCCATACATTCGTTCGGTTTTTGTTAGTAGTGCAAA
>NW_017257735.1:0-771 GCF_001594055.1 Mycetomoellerius zeteki
GAGACATTCCCTCTCTGGGGTAGTACAAAAGATAAGCGGCTAGGCCGCACGCCGATAAGAAGATATATATTTATTGCGGGGGACAAAGGCCCCCCCCGCGTGGGCATTACAGACTAGAGGACTGGGGGCAAGCCCCCAGCCCGCGCAAAATATCACATTTTATTTCATCCCCTCGACCCGCTGGCCGAGGGGATACGTTATCACAGATTGTCGCTCCTCCGGGATATCACAGAAAGTGTCGTCAAATTATAAAAGTCCCGGAGGAGCGCGCGCGGCAATTATATATAATACATAAAATTAGAAACGCGCACATTCATACTCGGTTAAAACATAATATTCGCTACGCGGCATACACACTCGAACAGTCAGGGCCCCACAAACAGAATAAATATATAATAGGTGTAAAAAAGCTAAAAGAGAGAGTACAATAGTACAGATAGATGAAAGAAGAGATAGAAGAAAGAGATAGGAAAGAGTTGAAGATTAAAATAGCATAGAGCTATCGACAATAAAAGTTACAGGAGTAAAACAGTAGATAAATAAATAAATAATTAAAAACCCGCGGAGAGGGGTCTCGTCCAACAGTCCACTTATGCAAATAAAAAAAAAATATTAAGAATTAAGGCTAAATAGGTATATCAGTCTTATACAAGTTGGACATCGGACCGTTCTCTCCGCAGAGTTGAAAAAATGGGGGGGCCAAGACAAAGCACAGGAATAATTTACGCGACACTCGCAACATTCGAAACGCGACGCGCCGCATCTTGCTGT
>NW_017257735.1:2520-5517 GCF_001594055.1 Mycetomoellerius zeteki
GAGTCTATGGCTAGATTGAAGACTATAGGGCTCAGCGGACAACCCTGGCGTACTCCCGACCGGATGGGGATGGGTGCTGTGTGACCCTCGGAGGTTCGCACCCTCGTCGTGCAACCATCGTACATGGAGCCCCATATCGCTATGAGACCCCGTGGCACCGCGGATCTTATAAGTGCGTTACGGATGGTCGCGTGCGGGATCGATCCAAACGCGTTGGACAGGTCCAGCCACGCGACCACCGCTTGTCGCTTAGAGCGCTTGGCGTGCGTCAGGACCTCCTGCAGGACGAAGTTGTGCTCGTAGCACCCCTCGTCCCGCAGGAACCCCTTCTGCGCGGAGCAGAGCTTCCCGCGAGTGACCGCCCAGTCGGTCAAACGGTCGGCCAAGCACGCGGCGAAGAGCTTGGGGACGGTGTCCCCCAGAGCGAGAGGGCGCCAATTCTCCAGCACGTTCCGGTCTCCTTTTTTGTGTATCAACACTGTGCTGGAGGTCTTCCAGGACGCTGGGACGGCCTCGAGCCGCAGGCAGATGTTGTAGGTTGCCGCGAGGAGCCGCGCTCCCGGGTCCGCCCCACGAAGGTCACGATAAGATACACCGTCGGGACCCGGCGCAGAGTTGTTCATACGCCGGAGCCGACGGTCCACCTCTCGCTCCGTGAGTGGACCGAGGACCGCGGACACCTCGCGCGGACTCGAGGGGTCAGGGCGCTCGGCTTCCACGCCAACGCCGGCCAGGTCTTCGCCCCCGCTGTACAGTCGCTCGAAGTGCTCCTGGACCCGGCGTTTCGGCACTTCGCACCGATCGGCCGGTCCCTGGAGCACCTCTCGCACTGCTTTGCGGCGGTTCGCCCTGTACGCTTGGAGGCGTTTGGCCTCGCGCACCCAGTCCCCGCGTGCTTCTCCCGACGCTCCGGGGTCAACCGACGCTGATCCCGGCCTATCGGCGCCCTCTCTCTCCGGAGGTTCACCCCCCCTCGCTCCACGCCGCGCACCCGCCTCCCGTGACCGCACCGAGCGATCGCGAGCGCGGCCAGCGGCACTTCTGGCCGATGCGTCCTCCCCGAAGAACGCCGCCACCGAAGTCGCGAACGTCTCCAGATCAGCAATCGAGTCGACGTCCTTGGCCCGACCGAGCAGCGCGCCGCGGGCGGCCACCCGCTCACGCCTGCGCTGCCTCGCGACAGTCGCAGGCGCCGGGTGATCCCGCGACGGCTGACCGACGGGGGCGTCCGGACGCCGCCGACCATGATGCCGCTGACCGCCCTCCCCGCGGTTGGCTCGCGGTGGTACGGTGGATGACGCGGCCACTCCCCTTCGAGACATCGCACCACGTACATACGCGGGAGCACTCGGACGTTCGACACCAACCTTTGTTCCAGTACGACCGACGTCTCCCTCCGCGCGATCCTCCAGCGATGTCTCCCGGCGTCTCCTCTCCGCCCCTACTGGCAATACGTTGCGGGGCGGAGTCCTCTCCTGGCAGGTTTCGTTGTGCTTGTCAACGACTCTAAGGCTTTCGTCGTGAAAGCTCGTCGACGCTGCTATGAGCGCGCACAGTGGGGCCACGCGCGGCGAACGCGATGGTCCCGCGATTGGCGGGGACTCGGGGTTGGAGGGGGACCCGTCGTTCTCGTGCTGCCTCCTCCTCGCTCTTCTTCCCACGCTCACCGTCCAGCTGCCACCCCATTGGTTGTTCCCCTCGACGATGGGTGTTCTGGACGCCGCGTCCTCCTGCCGCCCTTCCTCTCGTCCCCGCTCAGGCTCCGGTGTCGTCGTCCTCGATGGCATCTGCGGGGACTCGCTGCCGCTCCTCGTTGTTACTGCGATCGCCACGCACGGTGATGCTATTTCCTCCCCGATGGTCGGGAGGATACTCGCTGGGGGGAGGCGCGATGGTGGTGTTAGTTGCCTCCCCACGCCACCCGTGAAGCCGGTGGATGCGATGGGGCTTCCACAGGTGGTCGTCGTCACCGTGCAAGTGGTGAGTGTCGTCGGTAGCGACGTCGCTGGCGAGAGAGATATCAACGTCTCGCCTGGGCTCCCCGATGGACCGCCTCTGGTGAACGTAGGCGGGCTGGGGAGCGTCGCGGGGGGCGTCCTCTCCGTGTTCCCCGCGACCAGCGACGTCGAGTTGGCCGTCGCTCTGGACGATGGCCTGTCCAGAGTCGCCAAGCGCGCTTGCACCACACTTTTCTCGACGGGAGCGCTGGTGGACCTCCTCGTTCTCGTTTCCACCCCCTCTCGAGATGTCACGGGGGGTGGTCCGGTCTCCTTCCTTCTCATTGGTCTCCCCACGCCGCCTGTTGGCATTGGCGTGCCCTCCTCGTCCGATGACGAACTGATGTTGTAGATTCTTCTACGAGGAGGGTGTGGGGAGACGCGCTCCCGTCTTGCCGTGCTCTCTATCTTCTCGATCGGCACGCTGGTTGCCCGCCGCGTCCTGGATGACACTGGTGGATCGTGATTGGCGGGCACCTTCCTGTACGCTCCCTCTCCACATTTCTCCTTCTCCATCGATCTTCGTGGACCCCCCGCCTCCGGTGATGTTCTCTGCGGGGGGTGAGAGGGAGCGCGTGCCGATCTGGATGCGTTTTGCGCGCTCGTTCTTATCGGCTTGACGGACAACTTTACCGTTTCTACCGACACTACTCGAGGTTTACTCACCGTGGCGGTCGTCGGCGGCTTCCTCGTTGCGGCTTCGCCGGATCTCCTGGCCTCTATTGTTTCGGGCGCGGCGCTCGTCGCGACGGTCCCGCTGCGGGCGACGGTGGAGGATGTAGTTGTCCTTGACGACGGGCCCGCAGTGACCGCCGCGTATGAGGGGGATGTGCGTGGCCTTGCCCCATTGGCTGCTTGCGACGGCGATGGAGTGGCTCTGAAGGAGAGCGTGGGTTGCCGCGAACCCGGTGTCGTTGTCGCGGCTCGGCGCTCGTCCGATCCTCCAACCGTCTCCGCCAATCGCGCGGTCGCTTTAGCCGCGCCAATGGATGTCGATTGG
>NW_017257735.1:5571-6809 GCF_001594055.1 Mycetomoellerius zeteki
GGGAGACGCATGGCAGCTGATATAATGCGCCTTAACGTCTTTATACGGGTACTTACCCTTGGCTTTAAAATTGCATAGCGAACACTTATAACTCAATGCGTCTCCCGGGTGGCACTTTTTCAGATGTTTCGCTAAATGCGGCGGGGCGCTGTATTCGCCCTTTACTTTACCCGCCCCCTCCGCTCCGAAACACCTACGACATTTAACTTTAGGGGGCACCGGGTAATCGAGGTAGTGCGTCTGTGGATCCGCCATTTTGGATGCGCAACGAGCTCAACTGACGTTCGGTTAAAGGGACCTCCCGATTTACCGGCCCCTCGATCGATCGCGGCGACCCGCGATCGGTCGGCTCGTATCCACCAATCAGACGACTTTGTCCAGTTTCAAAAACTTTCGATATATATACTTTGCTATGCGCATCCGCCACAACGAACCCACTGAGCGAATACAGCGTGCTTTCCGAACCGTTTGCACTCGCGACCCTATCCGACCAATCGGAACACTCTAGTGACTCTGTACGTGACTGTCTGACTTTGCGAACTTGCACCTGCGAGAGTGGTTTTGCGAATAAAGATAATTTTAACAACACACTCCCGATCGCGATGACTTTGCGGATCACGGACTTGTAAATTTTAACGGTCGCGATGACAGCCACGTACGCTTAACCTATTTCGCGACGCGTGTAACTATTAACGAAAATCGCTTCTCGGCGTGAAATATATATCGCGGACACTCGCACTCGAAGTAATAATACGTATATCGGTAGTCTCTCTGAGTCAGATCGCGCGATGCACCCGCCGTGACAGCCGTATGCACCGGCGCGCTCGCGATGCACCCGTCGAGCGACGGTCGTATTTCTCGATGTTAGATGGTATTTTATGCTTATATCGAGTGATAGGTGTAGCAAATAGCCAGATTATATATGCAATTGACCGCCTATAGCTGTAAAACGGGCATCAACGTACGTGCATGCACCGTCGCTCTCTCGATGCACCGACCATGCGCCGGCCGCGCACGCCGATGTTTCGCGTGTGTTTATGACAAATAGGACGAATGAATAAATAATTTATTGATACACAGATGGATGGTACATAAATGTGCGATGTATGATACGAGGCACGCAGCGAGTCGCCGTTGCAACGCCACGTGGAGGCTGTCAGCGACGGATGCGTCAGGTACAACGCGCGGGTGTCGCGCCGCTGCGGCCGCCGCGTTCCATGCGTTCAGCTGTCTCTCGC
>NW_017257736.1:0-2810 GCF_001594055.1 Mycetomoellerius zeteki
GTCTAATATGGATATATTGTTTAATTTAATGAGAGGGCATTTTCAAATATTTTTAATATTTACTTTTATCCCTATAGTAATATTACTTTGATGTGTATGTTTTTTTTACTTTTAGTTATGTTTATAGTTATTACGATTTGTCTTGTTAAGTCTTCACTAGCTTTACGAAAGGTTAGTAAGTAAAAGTTAAATTTATTGTTTATTATGGTGTATTTATTTATATGTATTTGTGGAATAATTTATGTGTTGGTTGTTTATGAATAAAATTTATATTTTTATTAAAAATTCAATGATTAATTTGCCAACTCCTATTAATATTTTTTATTGGTGGAATTTTGGTTCTATTTTGGGTCTTTATTTATTTATTCAAATTATGAGAGGGTTATTTTTGTCTATTCATTATTGTCCTAATGTAAGTATTGCTTTTGATAGGATTATTCATATTGTTCAAAATGTTTCTAATGGTTGAATTATACATAATGTTCATATAAATGGCGCTTCGTTTTTTTTATTTGTTTATATCATCATATTGGGAGAAATATTTATTATAATTCCTTTAGGTTAGGTCATACTTGAGTATCTGGGGTATCAATTTTACTATTGTCAATGACTACTGCTTTTTTAGGGTATATTTTGCCCTGAGGGCAAATGTCTTTCTGGGGTGCTACTGTAATTACTAATCTTGTTTCTACTGTTCCCTATGTGGGGAATACATTGGTTATATGGATTTGAGGGGGATTTTCCATTAATAATTCTATAATTAATCGTTTTTTTTCCTTTCATTTTGTTATGCCTTTTATTATTTTATTTTTTGTTTTTATTCATTTGTTTTTTTTACATTTATCAGGGTCATCTAATCCTTTAGGAACTAATAGGGACTTGAATAAAATTCCATTTCATCCGTTTTTTACTATAAAAAATTTATTGGGATTTGTGATTGTTATGTTTATTTTTTATGTTTTTATTATGGAGTATCCGTATGTTTTGAGTGACCCAGATAATTTTATTCCTGCAAATCCTCTTGTTACTCCAACTCACATTCAGCCAGAGTGGTATTTTCTTTTTGCTTATGCTATTCTTCGGTCTATCCCAAATAAATTAGACCCAAATAAGTTAGGTGGGGTAGTTGCATTAGTTATGTCATTAGTTATTCTTTATTTTTTACCTTTAGTTAGTTCGAAGTACATTAAGATGTCTCCTATGTATGTTTTACAACAATTAATTTATTGAATTTTTGTTAATAATTTTATTTATTTAAATTTATTGGGCGGGTGCCCAAGTAATTGAAGATCCTTATGTTGTTATTAGTCAGGGTATGACTGTTGTTTATTTTTTGTTTTTTTTTGTTTTATATATTAATTATAGGTTGTCTAAAGGTTTTAATTGTACTGATTAAATTAGGAGAATAAAAGTTGGTAAAGTTGGTTTAATTTTATTAGTTAGTTGAAGTGAGTTAGATAAGATTGTTGGTTTAGTTGTTTTGTTAAAAAAAAGGGGGGGTTCGGTTAATTGAATATGAGTGATATGATTATTTGGTTGAAGCATAGATAATGTGTATGAGAGAAATTAATGATCTTGAGAGAAGAATATGTTTTGAAAACATAATAAAGAAATTTAATTTCTATTAATTTTTTAAAATTTATTGTTTTTTGTGTTAATTTATTTTTTAAAAGTTGTTTTAGGATGAGTTGGGTTAAAGTTTGGTTAATCAAAAAACATAAATGTGAC
This sequence comes from Mycetomoellerius zeteki, assembly GCF_001594055.1. Taxonomy (NCBI): domain Eukaryota; kingdom Metazoa; phylum Arthropoda; class Insecta; order Hymenoptera; family Formicidae; genus Mycetomoellerius; species Mycetomoellerius zeteki. The sequence continues at coordinate 1,729 of NW_017257736.1, forward strand.
TTTAAATATTATTATGAAAATTATATAGTTTAAAATGAATAGAAGGATAATTTTTCAGCATAAGTATATTAGTTCGTCATATCGTATACGAGGGAGTATTCCTCGTAATAGAATGACTAAGAAGATTATTATATTGATAAATACTCCTAGTCATTCCGAATTTGCTAGTCTGGTAAATAATATTGTAGTGAGGTATCCGTAGAAGATAATTATTCTGTATTCAGCCATAAAGATTAATGCAAATGTACCTCTAAAATATTCTACATTGAATCCTGATACTAATTCAGATTCTCCTTCAATGAAATCTATTGGTCTGCGGTTTAGTTCAGTAATGATAAATAGAGGTATGGTTATAAATACGTATCACGTATGGTATTGTCATTTGATAAAATCTCTAAAGGAGTATCTTTCACTTAAAATCATTAAAATTAAGAAGATTATGATTAGTCTTACTTCGTAGGATAGGGTTTGGGAGATTGCTCGCAAGTATATGGAATTTGATGCCCATCCTATAAATATAAATATATATCTTATGATAGTAAGGATGATAATTAAAGATAGCAGGGAGTAATTTAAAAAATAAAGGTTGTTGATATGTGAGTATAAGAATCAATTCATTAATTCTTATTGGGAATAGGATGATGGGGCATGTATAGTATATTAAGTATCTTGATTTGTAGATTGTAAATAGTTCTTTGTTGAATAGTTTAATTGCGTCACTGAAAGGTTGAAGTAATCCAGCGGGCCCAACTTTATTTGGGCCCTTTCGAGATATATCTTAAGATTTTTCGCTCTAGTAGTGTTAAGAATGCTACTCTGATTAGTACATAAATTTCTAGGATAATTAATCTAGTTAGGTTTAGTATTAGATATTTCAAGTACAATAAAATTATTACTTAATATAGGTTTATTTTTATATTTAATTTTAAATTCTAAATTTAATGCACTAATCTGCCAAAGTAATAGGTGAGAATAATAAATTAACAATTGATTGGCGAGGTTAATCTTATTATTGTGGTGTTATCTAATTATAATAGTTTAGATTTTTTATGATAAAAATATAATTCATAAATAAAGTCCTT
>NW_017257737.1:0-798 GCF_001594055.1 Mycetomoellerius zeteki
CAGCCAATATCGCGTGTCAATCATCATTCAATATTGGCTTTACGCTGGTCATACATTAGCCAATATTTCCCAATGTAACGCCAATATTGGTTATATAATAAATGTCAATATTTAGCCAATATTGCATGTCAATCTTTACCCAATATTGGTTATATAATGAATGCCAATGTACAACCAATGTTGTAGGTCAGTCATTACTCAATATTGGCATTACATTGGGGATATATTGGCCAAGATTTCCCAATGTAATGCCAATATTAACTATATAATAAATACTAATGTAGAGCCAATATTTCGTGTAAATCATTACCTAATATTGGGTTTACATTGGGCACACATCGAGGATAGATTGTTTATAACAGTACAATTAAGTAATACATTTATCAATCGAAGAAATGGTGTAGCACATAACGCAGAAGGCTCATAGTCCAGAGGTCCCAGGTTCGAATCCTACGTAGGTAAGTAAATTTTCACATATGTGTAATATTGGCTATACATTATTTCCCAATATTAACGAAATATTAGAAAACAATATACAACCAATATTAAACATTGGGTAAGAATTGCACACCCAATATTGGTCCAATATTGTAAAGTAGACGCCTAGTCATATTTAGCCAATATTGGTTCAACAATATAAGATGAACATTGGTTCAACAATATTAGGCCAATATTGAGGATTCAATTTTTACCCAATATTAACTATACATTGTTTTTCCAATATTTCGCCAATACTATTGAATCAATATTGGACCAATATTAGAGATTCAATCTTTACAATATTGGCGAAATATTGGA
>NW_017257737.1:1000-1840 GCF_001594055.1 Mycetomoellerius zeteki
CGGAGAAACGTCATTTAGAAAGAAACTCACTGCTTCCAGCATAGCATTTTTAAAGTCGTTGGGATTCATCGTACGAAATGACTGATATTTTAAACATTGCCAGTGAGCCGATCTTTGACGACCGCATCGTCAAGATCGAGTCTCACTGTTGTAAATACAATCCATACCCCAACACAACGTTTGCTCACAGCGATGAGATACGGATACCCATACAGCAGCAGGATTTATACACTTTGCCGCGCGACAGTTTTCTCTACGTCGAAGGAAGAGTGACGTTGAAGAAGAAAGATGATGATTCGCTAACAACGCTTGGAAATAATTGCGTGGCGTTCATATTTGATGAAATTTGATACAAACTGAACGGTGTGGAGATTGACCGCAACAGGAACGTCGGAGTTACCAGTACCCTCAAGAACTATGTATCGCTGACGTACGACAAATCATTGATTGCGCTGAACGCTGGATGGAATACTAGATCCGACATGGAGGAAGGATACTTTAATTTTTGCGTACCGCTCAACATGTTGTTGAGCTATTGCGAAGATTACAAACGCGTGGTCGTTAACGCTCGTTATGAATTGATTTTGAGCGCACAACGACTACAATTGCTTGGTGGGAAATCCTGCGACGGAGCCTGAGGTTGAATTATTCAAAGTGCAGTGGCGGATGCCTCACGTTACGTTAAACGAGATGAATAAATTGTCGATGCTGCAAGCATTAGAAAGCGGTCGTTATCTGAGCATGAGTTTTCGCTCGTGAGATCTGTATGAGTATCCTCTGTTACAGAGTACTACCAAGCATTCGTGGGCCGTCAAAACGGCGACTCAGCTTGAGAAGCCG
>NW_017257737.1:2897-9867 GCF_001594055.1 Mycetomoellerius zeteki
GTTTATTGCAGTTTATAGCGGATCGATATCTGTTTTACAGCTGTTTACAGTGTACCGATTGCGGTTCGACGGCAGTTCGACAGCTGTTTATAACAGTGTACCGATTGCGGTTTACAGCTGTTTGATAGCCGTTCAATAGCAGTTCGACTGTGTACTGATAGCAGTTCGATAGTTGTTTGAAAGCTGTTTATAGCTGTTTATAGCTGTTCAATATCGATTTGATAGCGGTTCGATAGCAGTTCGTAATTGTTTGACTGTGTACCGATAGCGGTTTGATAGCAGTTCGATAGATGTACGTTTAATTGCGCTTCAATAATATGCGAAGAACTGCAACAGATAAAAATGCTGAGGTGGAATCTTTTGGATGCGAGATATACTTTAGCCTGAAACAATATACTTTTGACTGATACATTATATTTTTACTGCTGATATGAAATGTAGATCTCATTATAGCAGAAAAATGCTGAAGTTTCTTCTTGGAATCTTTTGAACGCAACGTCTTCTCGTATACTTTTGTTTGAGACATACACTTTTGACCGGAGCATTGCACTTTTGGCTGTACTTGGACTGAGGATTCTTTTTCAAAATGATATCATATTGTCACGTACATCTTTACTATAAAATCTCGCACAGCCTCCGCGGACAGTCAGTCTGTCAGCCGGTTCATCTACCGAATCAATTTAAATATGGCGAATATTAACAATTTATTACTTAGTGTTAATAATAATCACATATTGACACATCTGTTAGCGCACAAAAGCGATGAAGTGATGGAAAGTGCGCTGAGTGTACAGACCGCGGCCGCAAACACGGGTCGACACGATCCAGGGGCACTTGCGATCACATATGACGTTTGCACCAATAACCCGTTGCTGGCAAGAACGTAAGTATTACATTATTATTGCATTAATAGGATATGTATAAAATTTTTATCTTCTTGATGGACTAGGATTGTTGAATATCATCTCGGAATTGTTCCACATCGTTTAAAATAATAATTTTACTTTTTCTGATAAGAGCAAAAATGATATATGTATAATACTAATCTTCTAACGTTATTTTAAACGATGTGTAACAATTCCGAAATGATATTCCACGTTGACATGTATCACTATAACTAAGTAATGTATGTTAATTTTATTTTTTTTTTCAGACAAAATACGGCTGACGTCATGGCCCAATTAAATGAAATATTAGACGTTCTCGCGGGGTTCATGCGAGACATAGAGCGAGATATAAAGAGGACGAGTCGAAGTATGAGGCGGAGAGAGAGGCGAGCGAGGAGGAGGCAAAATGATGAGAAAATAGGTATAATTATGGGAGAGAGAGCGAGAGAAAGGAGGGAGAGGGGAGTAGTTATAGGTATAGTATAGATGTAGCATAGATATAGTATAATAATAATAGGAGGAGGAAATAGATATAATTATGGGAGAGAGAGAGGGAGAGAGAGAGGAGTAGTTATAGATATAGTATAGATGTAGTATAGATATAATATAATAATTAATAGTATTATAGTATAGATACAGTATAATAATAATAAATAGTATTATAATAACTATATATTAGATCTATGTCATTTTGTCATATACCTCGTTTTCCTTGCTTCCTTCCTGCCGTATCGTATTGTGGGATTAATAATAGCTTTAAGATTACGAAAGATATAACGAAGCTTTATTGCTTATATAATCACAAAATATTAGGAAAACACGTCTGGATTTTACTATGTCTCTCGGAAATCTGACTTCCTGCAGCGACACGATCGATCGATCGATTATATTATAACGTCACCACGCTAGCGCCCGCGACACCATTCTTCCACCATCTATCTTATCGATCTAGAATTCGCTATCACGGCTTTGCGGGTACTTCGCGAGTTACAAAATAATATAGGGAATTTTATACTACATCCTCGGCCGTCCTGCTTTAACATCTGTCCTCAGATGTTGATTTTATTCTTCCTCGGAGTCCGTAGTCGATTGGGGCAACCAGGGTTTCATAAAGTCTGCCGCTGTAGACGTTCTCTGAGGTCCTTCTTGATCGCCTATTTTCTCAACGACGTATCGGTCGTTACGCATTATATGGATCAATTGATATGGTCCTAAAAACTTGGAGCGAAATTTGAGTCCAGGTCCACTCTGAGTTCGTTTAATTGCAACCAGGTCACCATCGGCATATCTTCTAAGTTCCTTCCGTTTTTTGTTAAAAGTCTTCCGGTTCTCGTCTTGAATCTTAGCGATTTTTTCTTTGGCTTCCATCCTCAGATCATCACGTTCTTCATCGAAGAGGCGAGTCCATTCGTTGTCTATGAGCTCCCTCACTTGCACGTTATCCTTGAGACGCATGTTCGTACTAAACATCAATTGGAAAGGAGCCTTGCCCGTACTTCGACTAGGAGTGGCATTTAAATATCTTTGAGCCAGATCCACGAATTTGAACCATTCTTCATTTTTCGGAGATGATAACTTGGTTAAAAGGGGTATTAGTGTACGATTTATTCTCTCTATCTGGCCATTACCTCGAGGTAAACCTATGGCTATAAGTAAGTGTTGTATTTTTTCATCTCGACAGTATTCTTCAAACGCATGAGACGTGAATGCCGTGCCGCGATCAGAAATTATTCGCCGCGGATTTCCGAAGACAACGGATTGCTTACTCAGACGATCAATTACATCGGATGCATCGGACGACTTAGTAGGATACAACCATACGAACTTAGAAAATGTGTCAATAACAAGAAAGATATGACGATAGCTCTTTTTTGTACTTGGTAGCGGTCCTAAGTGGTCAACGTGATAAGTATCTAACGGAGCGTCACCTTTATCAATCGCGTTCAAAAAGCCTTCCTGTTTACCATGTTTTCGTTCGGCGAGTATACAATCGATACAATTGGTAATTATTTTCTCTATTCTAGAGCGCATATTCTTAAACCAGTAATCTCTACGAATTAAGATCTCAGTCTTATTAATGCCAAAATGGCCTTGCTCGTGCGCCTGCCGCGCTACTTGCGTTTGCATAGTCTTTGGTACCACTAGTAGTAAATTATCATCGACATCGCGATATAGTAAACCATTCTTTACAATGTAACTGTCGGCTTTACCTAATTCGGCTAACTTAATTAATTTCTATAGATCCGGGTCAGTACTTTGTGCTTTTCCAAATCTTGCGAACAGACTATCATCATTTTCGTTAATCAGAAGTGCTTCAGGAAGAGGATTCCTGCTTAGGGCATCTACATGTAGCATGCTTTTACCAGGCCTATGCTGGATTTCGTAATTAAATTCCTCAAGGGCGAGGGCCCATCGAGCGATGCATACGCATAAATCTTCTTTATTCATAGTCATTGTGAATGCTTGACAGTCAGTAACGATTCTGAAGGGTATGCCTAATAAGTATATTCTGAATTTCTTTAACGACTAACTATTGCTAGTACCTCTAATTCGTAGCTTGTGTGTCTTTCTTCCGCTGGTCGTTTGACCGCTAGCATAGTACACCGGATGAAAAGCATTATCCGAACCACTCTTCTGTAATAATATAGCACCGTAACCGAATTTAGAGGCGTCGGTATGCAACTCGGTTTCAGCTCCAGGTTTATAAAGCTTTAGAATCGGTTTATTACTGAGTACACACATGTTTTAGGTTATTAAAAGCCGTTTCTTCTTCTATACCGAACCGAAATTCAGCGCCAGCCTTTAATAAATTGGTCAATGGTCGTGCAATCGTAGAATACGATAGAACAAATTTACGGAAGTAACCAGTAAGCCCTAAAAAGCTCTGAACGTCTTTAATACTTTTCGGCACTGGGAACTTTGTAACGGCATTCGTCTTATGCTCTGATGGTCGCACCGTACCATTCTCGATGACATGCCCGAGATATTCAATTCGCGTCTGAAGAAATTGGCATTTACGCCAGTTAATTTGTAACCCGACACGACCGGCAACTTCGAGTTTTAGATCGTTAATAGCTTCTTCGATATTTTGCGATGGGATGATTAAATCGTCCATGTAAGTTAAAACAACTGATTCTGTGATTAGATCTTTAAAAACGGCGTTAATAAACTTTTGGAACACCGCGGGGGAATTACATAGCCCGAAAGGCATTCTAACAAATTCATATTGACCATTCGGTACTATGAAAGAAGTATATTTACAGCTATCTTCTGTTATTTCGACATGGAAAAATCCATTTCGTAAATCAAGCGTGCTAAAGATTTTGGCATTCTGTAGCCGATCTAACTGATCCTCGATTAAGGGTAACGGATATCTATCTTTAATTATCTTCTTATTTAATTTACGAAAATCAATGCATATCCTCGTTTCGCCATTCTTTTTCTTGACTAACACGATAGGACTAGTTTAATCGGAAACAGACCGTCGTCTAGCCATTTTTTTAATTGGATGTCTACTTCTTCCTTTCTAATTGAGACAGTCGTCGCGGTCTTTGGTATACGGGAATATCGTCTGTCAGAACTAACGTCATTTTAACACCGATTTCATGCGTTTTCTTTGGTTCGTAGCTTCTGGCGACTGCTTCGATCTGTTTACGAGCATTTTCGTCTGAAATAGAAGAAAGATCGAGCGGATCTACACTTTCAACTGTATCTATCTTTAAGACTTCAGGCAGGTTCGTATCATCTGTAACGTCTAGTTTTTCAGGAATTCTGCGAATACTGACTTCACCTTTTACCGCGTGTAGCTCTATTAGATTTAAAAAATCAGCACCGATCAGGATCTCGTGTTTCATCATTCGATTGTCGAGTACATGGAAAGTAATCGTACAGATTTCGCCATCAATGATAACGTTCGTCTTAAAAGATTCGTGTGAACTGTTATTAAACGCGCCTACGCTATCAAAATGTATTTTACCGCTTAATACCGACGAGCCTATTTTAGTGTAACTGTCCTGATTTATCAAACTTAAGTCGCTACCTGTATCAATAATCGCTGTGAATTGTTGATTTGCTACTTCTACGCGCTTCGATTGTTTCTGATACGGACTGTCCGAATTTATGCACGCCGTTCCTTTAAGAGTGTCTGCCTGTGCTTTACACAGTTTTGCAATGTGTCCGAACTGATTGCACTTAAAACACTATGTACCTTGATTCTTCGGGCATTCCTTACCCAGGTGATCTTTGCTGCCACAGTTGAAACACCTCTTGCTATCCTTTGAATTATGTTCCTTATGGTGGGCCTTCTTCTTTCCATCCATCTTCGTCTGCTTCGGCTTGACCTTCCCGTCCTTCATAGTTTCGTATTGGGCGAATCTCTCCTTCAATTCTCGTATCGTCTTGGCTCCGTACAAGATTGTTTTATTTACTGCATCGTCTTGAACGCCGTTGATTATGTATTGAATTACGGAACGTGTATCGACGTTTGCTTGTGCTGCGATTTCTAGCATCTTATAAATGTACTTTTGCGACGATTCATTAACCGCCTTCTTACATTGAGAGAGTTCTCGATGAACAGCATGGGTGTCCACAATTTCGGCGAATTCTTCTTTGAGAGCTTTTCGTAACTTCTTCCATGTTCTCGTACACTTTTCGTAGTTAACGAATAGTTTCGCGGATCCTCGCAATAGGCGTCTCGCGTATGCTACCTTCTGTATATCTGACCAATCACAGAGCTCGGCCATTTCTTCAAAGTCGGTTATCCACCTATCGATGCTAACCTTATCGTCTCCGCTGAATGTCTCTAGAGATCCCTCGACATCTCGGAAAAGTAGGATGTTGCTATGCTTCTTTCGTCTGTGTTTGTTTACTTTCCTTCGTTCCTCTTCTTCATCGTCATCGTCTGGTTCGGCACTACCGTCGTCATCGTCGTCGTTATTACTTTCTTCTTCACGAGCACTTCTGCGATTCCTTCCGGCTTCGTCGTCGTCATTCTTTTCCGGATCGACATGCTCGCGTTCGAGTTGTAGGGCCGCCATTAGTCTGTGAACGAGCTCACTCTTTATGCCCGTCGTCTTCAGCTTTCTCTTCTTTAATTCTTCTTTCAGTTGCGTAGTCGTCTTACCCGCTACTTCTGCGTCCATTTCTGCGGAACTACTTGAATTTCCGTTGTTTTCCGCCATCATGGTTATCACGACCGAACACGTGCGTGATTTCGTGAGCGTAATCTTCTTTCATGTCGTTATAACTGCCGCGAATCTTAGGCTATATCCCGGCGCGAGCCCCTAAAATTATGTGGGATTAATAATAGCTTTAAGATTACGAAAGATATAACGAAGCTTTATTGCTTATATAATCACAAAATATTAGGAAAACACGTCTGGACTTTACTATGTCTCTCGGAAATCTGACTTCCTGCAGCGACACGATCGATCGATCGATTATAACGCCACCACGCTAGCGCCCGCGACACCATTCTTCCGCCATCTATCTTATCGATCTAGAATTCGCTATCACGGCTTTGCGGGTACTTCGCGAGTTACAAAATAATATAGGGAATTTTATAATACAGTATTACGCTCGCCGACACTCGACACCATCGCGCTACGACAGCGTTATCGCGCTCTTATAATTATAAGTTCAACTGTGCGATAGATCTTTGCTAGAGATAATTAGTTGCGGAAAGTGTTCAGACGGAAAAAATATGAAGCTGCATTGGGGAAAAGTATGGTAAATATATATATAATTGCTTTAGTAAACATATCTCCGTCTTCACATTTTCTCGTTCCTTCATTCCTTCCTTCTTCGCGGCGTCATATTACGCTCACATCATCGAGCGCGACCATATGGACACATCGCGCTGTTACTAAATAATAGATACACGCAAATATAAAATGTAAATTTATAAAAATAAAAATAAAATAAAATAAAATGAAATAAGTAAATAAAATAATTAAAATAAAAAATGAAAAATCTTTGCGTGCGAAAAAAAATACTGCTGCATAAGAAGAAGATATCGCATAAGAGCGAGAGAGATGGTAAGTATACACGGTGAGTATACATGGTAAGTATAGCAGGGACCGCGC
>NW_017257737.1:10030-21028 GCF_001594055.1 Mycetomoellerius zeteki
CCCTCGCCTGTGACGTCGTCCCCCTTCCCGTGACGTCAATCCCCTCACTCTGTAACGTCACCCTCTGTGACGTCATCCTCCTCCCCTCCTCGTGACATCAACCCCTCACCCTGTGACGTCACCCACTGTGATGTCAGCCCCCTCGCCTAGTGACGTCAACCCCTCCCCTCTCCGTGGATCCCCCCCGCGCCGCGGGGACCTCCCTGCCCTTCACCCCCCTCAGAGGACCTGGGTTAGAATCGGTGTTATCACTCTACTATCTCTTCATGTTCGAGCAACCGGCGAGTTTTGTGCTCTTGCAATAGGCTTAGTCTTTTTATTAATTCCGCTTTTAATGTTTCGTACGGTCGTTCAACGGGCGAACTCATGATTATATCACGGACTTCCGTTGTGTATCGAAGCCCGAGTGCGGTCAGCGCGTATCCGAATTTTGTTGTATCGCTCGTTATTTCGGCCGCTTGGAAACTACGATCTATTATATTGAACCAGGGTTCCGGGTCGGCCTGAGTGAACTCTGGCATTCTCATACCGACATTGCTCACCTCAGGGCCAGGCACGAAATATCCCGTCGCTGGATCGTTTCCATTTTCCTGGTTGAGTCTCGTCGGCGGAAGCGGTATCTGCAGCTGCGCCACATGTTGCTCCGGCGTGGGTCGGTGCGTCGCATCGTCGTCGCGCAACATCGGCATCTTGCCTTGGCTGGCCTGCACTATTCACTCCTTCGACACTCGCGCTCGTCTCTTATCTCACTCGGGAATTCCGACGTTTTTGTTCGACTGCAGTTCGAATTGTGAGAAAAAAATTTTCGACTCGTCACCTCGATAACTCGTATCACGTCGGGGTCTCCACTTTAACGTATGTTGGTTGGTATCGGAGCCGTGACGAGGAATTAATACTCACAGGATTTGTTCGTGATAAAATTTAGCCATTTTTTTAATAGTACGCGACATAGCGCTCTTTATCGTAGAGTGTAGCCAACAGTTTATCATTTCGTTTTCCGGGAGGCCATTTGCGAGTGGGGCAGAATGGAAGGTCAGCATAAGCGTCATGAACGCTTTACGAATAGTCAAGCTTTACTGCAAGGTCGACTTCTAGAATATAACCGATAAAGGAGTGTGACGACACAGACATTACGTCAAAGCGCTCGACGTCATCGATCCATTGAAATTCTCCGTACGGTAAGGATTCGCCCAACCGTACAAATTATATATCACATCGAAGTACATGAGGTACGTCGAGGGTTGCGAAGGATCGTACAAAGGCATACCTGTTATTAGCTCGTGCATACCTATGCGAACATTTACTTAAACCGCCGCGAATACCACGCTCCACAAACATCACCATGTCGATGTCAGTGAACAATTCGAATCGAATATCGGTGTATTTCAACATAGCGTCCCACGTGTATCCCGGTAAAGTGTAATAATACGTCGGATCCAATCCGTAACTCTCAATACACGTATCGCGAAAATTTTCGAAAACGTTCTCCAATAAAAGCACGTCCGTTTTAAGATACAAATCGCTGTAATCACCGAGAGTCTCTATGCAAAATCGTCGCCAAATGTTCGTCGCGTGTTGATAATCGTCATCGGAAACGACCTCGTCGGTTAATGAACTGCAAAACAACTTGCGCAGCGGTAAACTAGTCTCGTCTAGCTTATCAACGCTGTCGACGTATTCGTATGGAAACACTCCTTTACGTGTAAGCAGATCAAAATTCTCGGTGTTAAGATTGAGAAATTTCGACCGCATGATTTTCAATTTACTCTTGTTGAGATACGATACCAATTTCTCGAGACTAGTACTGAGAAATTTGAACGAATCCACAAAACGCAGTTTCACACTGTCCGTTCCCCACTTGAACACTGTCTTGATGGGTTAAAAATATTCCAAGCGGACACTGTCTCAGCTGTAACTTCCACGCAGTTAGGCCCCAAGCGGGTAGGATATGTTATTTTTCTTTGGTTCGGGGCGGCATAGCCGCCCCGAACCCAAGCGTTACTGTTTATACACCTCACTGTCCACATGGGTTGATTTATTTGAAATAGAACCATGTATAATAGAAACATTGCACGAATAACTAATTCATTTTTTAATTTGATTTTAAATTTCGTGCATTCTATTGTACGGAATAGTGACTAAACGCATGCGCATTAAGTCACAGAGCATGAAAAAGGCATACTTATAGCGCTTATATCGAGTCGGTATGACAGATTTCCTAACCTGAACGGCCGTGAACTTTAACGCTAAATATCTCGGTTCAGAGGTCAGAGCGGCACTTTTTTCTGCCACATTCGTTCATTTCGTGCAAAAACGCGTCGAATAAACCTAATTTCATCAAAATCGGAGGTGAGACGGGTATTCTATACCTTTACCAGATTATGTAATAATATTAAACCCCATATACCTTAAATTCCTCGATTAATTTTATTTTTCCTTAAAAGCGACCGGATAGTGCGTCACGTTGCGTCACGAAAGTTCGTTGTATTCCGACAGTGCGAGCGTGTTCTGAGTGCGCGAAAACACGTTATAACATTGATTTTCATTAAATTATACTATTATCAAAATTGTGAGTGCGTAAAATTCCCGTGAGCAACCCAGCCAAGTTCCTACAGGGTGAGGTCGTATCCAGAGATGCTGCGAGCAGAGGACGTCCACCGCTACGTTAGGACAAGGCTCACCTTCTTCGTAGTACAAACGAAGTGGCGACCGAAAAATTTCAATTTCACAAAGTAGTAAGCGATTTATATATAATTATTAACTTTGAACGGTCACAACCTAACCTAACCTTGCAACCGCCACTCTGTTTGCCAGAGGTCGATGCGAATCGCCTCAAATTTTTACAAATAAACAAACACAAATTAAATTTTTCAGACACCTGCAGTGGTACAATTAATTTTGGGGAAGTCGCCAGAGCTGATCCAAGAAGCAAGACAACTGGAGGAGTCAGAGGACGACGGAACGCACCCGAAGAGCCCTCCCAAATAAAAATAAAATCATCCCATGATGTTATACAAATATAAAAATATAAACACATTGTTAAAGCGTACTACGATACTTTATTATTTTATACGAATAGCTATAAGACGCGTTAGGATTAAGAATTAATACTTTACAAATAAATACTCATTGAAAAACAATTTCCTTATGACAAATATGTATTCCACAAAAATTACAATTATTTTCAAATGCCACAGAGCAAATAGAGATAAAACTGATATAAAAATATCACTTACAGATTCAAGGTAACTTAGTAAAGCTCGTTTAATTATAAAATAGAAAAATATTTAATTTTGCAATTTATTTTCGTGACAAGGAGCACTTATATAGTTCAATTTTGAATTAACAATTAATTCAATTTACACAGAGTCGATAGTAGCTCTCTCAAGATAATAATATTAAATTTAATAAATTCTTTAACTACGCTTAGAAGCATTGACAGTTCACTTAAAAATCAATACAGGTTCGAAAAGAGCTGTTAGAAGCTCAAATTTTATTTTATCATATGCAGATTAATTTTCATTCACGCTAGGAAGCGTATATTATTATCAACGAACCTGTTAAAAAAGCCTTAGGCTTAATAGGGCTTAATAAGATTTAATAAGAGCTATAATAAGCTCAAGATTCAGTTAGAATCACATTGCGAGACTTTGACAGCTCGCAGTGACTACTTACCTTTGATTAGATTCAAAGGAGGTGTTAGACACCTCCTGCCTAATATAGGCACCGTAGTTTATCTACGGAAATTTTAACTGTCTTCGTGACACTTAAAATTTCAATGTCTCGCGTTATTCGAAGATGCGAGATAATTTAGACTCGAAATGAGCCGCGTAGAGTCAGATACAGGTAAAATTCGATTGTAGCTTCGCCTAGGAATTCGCTAGAAATAAATGTCCTGCGTGAATAATTATAAGAAGTGATCAAAAGCACGCTCCGCAAGGGAGAACGTTATAGATATTTTATATTTAATTTTACATTTTATACTTACCTTTTGATTTCATAGTTATCCGTAGATTATAAGCTCTATGTGAGCCCGAGTCATTGGTATAATTTAATTTAATTTAATAACAGGGAAGAGTCTATAGTGTACCTGAAAAAGAAAAAGAGATTAGTTTTAAAATATATTAAGAAAGAACTTTACTCATCTGTCATCAAACTTGAGACGATGATATTTTCTTGTAGAAAGCATATGAATTTTAGAGATAACAGTAGTAAGAGCGTACGATTGAGTCGCACAGATGTCTCACGTTTAATTGAATTGATTAATTTATTTTATTTTATATTTTCTATACAGGGCGTACTTATGTTCAAATTTAAAAAATGAGTAAATTTCTTAATAACTATTCGTTTGGAATTTCCAGAAGAGATTAACGTAACAATTTAGTCAGTCAGAACTTTTAAAGCAATTAGAAGTATGATATTTAAATAAAGAGAATTTTTAGAAAAAAAGTAATTGGAAATTCTAAACGAATAAGGCACTTGTTTCTTTCATACCAAAAAGGAAGGTGATCCGACCTCTTTTGAGAAGAATTTTGTGATTGGTCGGATACTGGTGGAGGAGATCGAGATGCCAAGGTGGCCGCCTTCATCGATGAAGAAGACGACGCAATCAGTTGCCTTTGAACCTCCATTGATAGGACGCTCACGCGTGTCGCGTGACGGTTGTTACATCAGGATTGTGTAATCGTTAAAGGAACTCCGCGGACGCGCGTTACTACGTTAATCAGTTATTTAATTATATTAAACTCCATATACTTTTTATTCCTCTATTTATCTAATTTTTTAAGAAATAGCGACCGGAAAGTGGGTCAGGTCGAAATCGTGTTCCGAGTGCGCGTTAACTATTATATGTACAATTGATTTCATTATTAAATATATTTCATTAAACGTTATGTGTGTTTGTTATGGTTATGGTTAGGTTGTAACCGCTCAATGCAAATAAATGTTTTAAAATTAGCTTACTACTTGATGTAGTTGGTTGATTAATTCGGTCGCCACTTCGTTTGACCTCTATAACGAAGAAGGTAAGCCTCTCCCTTTTGCAGCAGTGAACGTCCTCTGCAAGCAGCGTCTCTGGATCGGCTCTCACCCTATGGAAGCTTGGCTGGTTATCTCGCGGTAAAATTACAAACTTACATACTTACTAATAAAATGAATTTAATGAAATAAATATTTATACAATGTTAACACGCACTCGGAACATGCTCGCCGTAATGTGTAAACTTAAAGTTAGGATGACGCAACGTGACGCACTTTCCGACGCGATTTCTGAGAAAATATAATATTTAAACGAATATAAAGTAGACGGGGTTTATTCTGATACGAGGAACTAATCAAACAACGTATTAACGTGCGTCCGCGAAGTTCTCTAACGAATTAATATTACGCAACGTTCGCGACGACACGCGTGAGCATCCTCCCCTGCTGGAAGCTCAAGAGAGATTGATGATTGACTGATGATTGACTGACTCAAGCGTCGTCTTCTTCATCGAGGAAGGCGGCCATCGCGACTACTTCGCCCCTTGATATCGGGATAAGGCCAATGAAAAACGTAGGAGAAGGCCTCTGAATACACGGATCCCTCTTTCTGTTACAAGGAACGGGCAGCCATGGTTGCTTAGAATCTCTGGAAATTTCCACCTTTAAAATCATCTTTTATGATTACTTATTCTTTTTTCACCTGTATAAGGCTTTCATTAATAGAATCTAAATACTTTTCTTTATCGGAGATTCCAAATAAATTACGCCCTGTATTGAAAATATAAAATAAAATTGAATTAATGTTTTTATGAACCCTGAGACGTCATGTCGCATCAATCGTATGCTTCTACTACTTGTAAATTTATGATACATGCTTCTTTTCTTTCTAGATTAATTTTACAGGTCTCAAGTTTGATGACAGGTAAGTATTATATATGGTACTTTACGTGAATCTTAATTACATCTTTTATTTTCAGGTACTTCTAAACTTCCCTGATGATTATTTTCAGGTAACCAAGGACTCTGGCATAAAACGAGCTTTTTAAATAAAGAATAAATAATTTAAAACGTAAGTGACAGGTAATAAAATTGAACAAAATCATAAAGTAATTATTCAACGCTCTGCTTTTCCAATACATCTTTTGATCGCTTTTAATTCCCTTTCTCGTATTTTTAATGTTTTCCTACGCGACGCTATTCATATATCTTATCCGTATTTTGCTCTCATCAGCCTCGTCGTACCTGGCTATTTCGTATCTATCCTAGATACGACTAATGACATTTCCTATCGTCTTTAAAACAATAAGAAATGTCTATTTAATTTTAAACTGCTCATTCATAAGCCTGAAGTATCGATCACCTTCTCTTGACTCCACGTCGAGAGAGAGAATTCGTCGTGAGCTGCTTAATCGCTGCGACAATTATTTAATTAAGAAGAGCTATAGAAAGCTCGTAATTAGCTCTAAGTTACGATAACAGATTCCTATTTCATGAATATTGCCTTTTGGCATAAGATAAAATTAATTAAATAATCAAAATAATTAAAATAACTGAACGACGTCTATTTGACATTATGAACTTTATTTCGAACCTGTACCGTTTTAACCTAAGTTAGAATTTTATTTGAGTATTATAATTTAATATTATGACCTGTAAGTGATTTTATTCGTCGTTATCGCTCTTTGGCGTCTGAAAATTAATAATTATTAGCAATGAAGAAATTTATTTCTTTAAGGTAAGTTTTCTTTGCGAAGCTCGCTATTTTTATTTATAATGTATACGTTTGCTTAAATCTACTATTGCTTATTTCTAACATAAAATATTTATTATAAAATTATCGTTATTGTGTGTATCTTTGTACATTGTTTTGTGTGTGTATATTCAATTATTATTTCTGTCTGTTTCATGTAGAATCTTCTTTTCTTCTTCTCCTATCGGTTGATCGATCTTCCTGTCCGGGACTCTCCCGAGTATAAGTTGAATCTCCCCTGGTGGCTGTTGATCATTTAAATGTATATAAATTAATTGTCATTCGAGGCGACTCGCGTCCGACCTCTGAGGAACGAAGAGGCGGTTGCACACTACTCGCCTGCGAATCTTTTAGATTCTTCTAAAATATGAGCACTTACCAAGTCGCCGAGTTTTTCATTTGATATTATTTTTGGCATTGGTTTGGGCGGTATGTTTTCTTTCAGTTATGCCTTTGTAGTAGAGTATTGATTTGATTGTTTCCTCTTTTTTGGATGACTTCGTGCTCTCGATCCTTCTTTCTGGTGCAGCGTTTTCTTGATAGCTATGTTTTTCGTTATCGATTATAACTCTCGTCGATTTTTTCATCGTCTTCTTCCGAACTAGTCTCGGATTGATACAAGTTTTTGTAGTATGACTCTCCTCTCAGTTTCGTGAGATTCTTTTCAAGTCTTTCGATTTGTTTTTCCGCTTCCATCGTTATCGGAGATATGATAATTCGCGGCGTTCGCGTTTTGCCTGTAATTTTCGTTGACGTCGGCGTAAGCACTAGCGAACTCGATATATAGGTTGATGGATTATTTCAGGAGCTTGTGTTTGTGTTAATAACGGTTGCTCTTGCGATAATAAATTTTGCTGTTTCGTCGTGGGTTGTAAATTCCCATCCGCTCTGGTTGAGCGTATTTCTCGTAGGAAATTCGGCTTTGCCAAGCTCATTTGAAGTAGTTGTTGCGCGTCTGCTACCTGGATCATTTGCATATATAAAAATATGTTGTCGTTGACGACATCGCAAATTATCCTGTAATTAGGTCTGCTTTCTGAATTTTTGTATGTCTGTAGCTTCTCTACATTTACGGTTGTTGGTGATTTTCGCCATTCGCGTGCCATTATTGTCGATAAAATCGCTCTTGAATAATCCTCCTCGGTGTTGCTGTTGCTTCATATTATACTACTGTTAAAAACTTCTGACATCTTGTCCTCTGCTTCCTGGTGTTTTTCATCGTTGTCATCCTCATCCTCTGAGTTGTCCGGTGACACGTTGTCGACAAATTGCTGTAGCATATGTAACCTTTTCGTCGCGCGCCTAATCGTTTTATCGCATGTTTATTTATCAACTCGAGAAGTCGCTTCTCCTCGTTTATCATACTTTTCGTCGTTGCAAACACGTTATCGTTTTCGTTCGACATTTCGCTTTGCTCGTTCCGCGGTCCGCACACGGCTAGCTCTCGACTGCAACTGCCGGTCTCGGTACTCGCACAGACGTGTCCACCTATCGCGCGCTGTGATTCGACGGCGATGTTACGTGGTAGGCTTGCGCTGTTGCCATGCTTAATGCTACATTCTTTATCAGGAGACGCGGTAATGTCTCCGACCATGTTCAATTATCCTTATTACTTTAGGATTAATGAAAATGAAAAGAAAGACACTACAAGTCTCTTATCCCGAGCCACCAAAGTGCATTCTTCGGGGGTGTATAACTACTAAAATATAAAAAATTTTGAAACGCACGTAATATATCCTGGAAGGCCGCATTGCCACGAGTAATTTGAGCTAAGAAAATTAAAATCGGTCAAGCCGTTCTGGACATATGAGCGGTCGAAAAATGATGATTTTCGTGAGAAATGAAGTAACGTCTCCTTCTTCTTCTTCTCTGTCCACATTCAAGGCCGTATTAATTATTTTAAAGTCCTGCCTCACCTTTCACTCACACCTCCACCAACTTCGATCCACTCCTCATTAACGTCTTCTCTCACCTTTCACTCACATCTCTACCAACATTGACCCGTCGCACCCCCTCCCCCACCCCACACCCCACCACCCTTTTCTTTTACGTCCTACCTCACTCTCTTTCGTCTTCTCTCACCCCCTTTCGTCCTCTCTCATCTTCGCCTGCTGAAAGTGTCCGATGGTCACTCAGGGTCGTGACTTTGACAATATGAGTCAGGGTCATTTTAATTTTTTGGGATAGCTTCGTATCGCGTGATGGGTGACTGCTACAACCTTCCGAAGGTTGTTCGGTGTGATGACCTTCGTAATGTGTGGAAGGGTCAAGGTCATCGGGGGTGAATTGTCCATTTTAATTTTAATAATTTCTCAATAATCAACGAGCGACTACCAAAACATTTCGATGATTATTCAAGGTCATGACCTTAACAATATATGTCAAGGTCGACATTGTCGGAGCTGAATTCCCTATTTCATTTTTAATAACTTTGAAACGTGCGACGGGTGACTGCTGCCACCTTTCGAAGATTATTCAATGTGATGACCTTCATAATGTACGGGAAGATCGAGGTCATCGGAAGTGAATTTTAATTTTAATAACTTCTTAATAAACAACGAACGACTGACGAAACCCTTCAATGGTCACTAAGGGTCATTACCTTGACAATACGAGGGGCACTATTTATATATTGAGCCTAATAATAAAAAAAACAGTAATTTGTCATTGAAAATGACTTTATTGTTTTTCAAAATATTCTCCTTTATGATCTATACACTTTTGCATGCGTTCGAACCACTTGTTTGCACCAATCGACACGAGCATCTTTTTGAGATTTTGTCAGATTATGTGGGATCCAACGAGAATAAACCTTTTTCACGGCTAAATGATCATGCAATATTTTATATATGCTGATAGAACTAATGCCTAAGGTTGTCTCAATCTCACAGTATGTCACATGACGATCTTGCATTATTAGTTTTTGCACAGCATCAATGTTTTCTGACACAACAACTGATTTTGGACGACCTTCACGACTTTCGTCGGTGAGCGAACGGCGACCACGATTAAATTTGTTATACCAGCGTTTCACAGTGACAAAGGATGGGGCTTTATCGCCAAAAGTGGAAGTAAGTTGATCGATGCACTCCTGTCTTGATAATCCACGTCGAAAGTCGTAATAAATCATTGCACGAAAATTTTCACGAGTTAATTCCATTTTTTCGCTGAGACACAATTTTCAAGTGACTGTAAACAATACAAATCGCGCTCAAATAACAAAACATTCTGAAGAAGGTTATGGTCAAAAATGTCAAACTTTCTAGTGGAAACGTCAGATGGCACCTGACAACACTCAGTGTTGCCAAGGCTCAAAATATAAGTAATGTCCCTCGTATATGTCACGATCAGCGTCGTCGGAGTTGAATTCCCTATTACATTTTTAATAACTTTTTAACGTGAGATGGGTGACTGCTAAACCTTCTGAAGGTTTCAGAAAATGTGGCGGGAAAACAAGTATCGTATGAAGCAGGTTTATGTTAAGTAATAATTCCAGATTGGAAAAAGGAATGAGATTAAGACAAGTTATCGAAATGTTTGAAACACTGATGAAAAGGCTACCCAAAGTTGAATTTTTATATTTAAGAATCTTTCCATGGTTCTTATTTTATGAATCGTCTGACTGAATAACTAATTGAAAAGGAACATTTTATGCAAATATATATGTATAAAAATGCAGGGATGGGAAGTAAAGTAACGCTGTTAATTTTATCGTTTATAAAAACGACTTGATGACGACTTCATTGCACCGATAAAGGGGGACGCTCAAATGTGGAGTCGCGTCAACCGAAAACGTTGGGAAACATGGGGCGACTTCACCGCCAGTTTTAAAGCCGCGTTTCTCCCCCATGCCGACGAGTTCCAACTAATGGAGGACATCCACGCGCGAAAGCATGTAACAACCTAACTTTATGCTCGGACGTAGCTCGTCGGAAATTTGCGGTCCAGGGCTTAAAGAGGTTCGAACGGCAAGGGGAAGATGCAACGGTTGCGGTGGACTTTAAATAATTAAACGGTAGCTGATACACTTAAAATAATATATTTAATGAGATAACAATCACGCGTAACGAGAATACAAATAAGCTAACTGTACACATATACATTTACAAAATAAAAGAAACAGTTGTGAAGTAAGCCCGGTCGCAGTTTCGGGCGGCGCACGGACGAGTACAATAATGCGTTGGTTTCGCGGATTCGGCCGGCCAGAGTGATATCGCGGGTCGCGTATATACAATGTGTGTGTGTGTGTGTGTGTGTGTGTGTGTGTG
>NW_017257737.1:23791-32080 GCF_001594055.1 Mycetomoellerius zeteki
GAGGCTAGCTATGTGGGTCAGACGAAAAGACAGTTAAAGACAAGATTACATGAACACGTATCCGATATTAATAAGAGGTCAAAATCTCCAACGGTTATTACTAATCACCGAATTAACCAGAATCATAACTTCGACTGGCATAATGTTGAAATTTTAGACAGAGAAGCCTCGTATAATAAGAGATTAATATCGGAGATGGTTCATATAAAACGACAAACGCATGGTCTAAACAAACAAAATGACACAGAGTCCCTGCCAGAATCATATCTAAACATTATCCAATCTCTTTCCCCCTCTTAACATTGTCCTTTGTCCCCTTCCTATTATTTCTCCTATTTCCTTGTTTCCTTGTTGTCAGTAAGTCGTTTGACACCGTCGATTACAAATCCGAGACCCATGTGTATTATGGCTTACTTTTTATATAATATAACGTTGTTAAGTGCGTTTTCCTCTCTACGTCTAACTGACATCGTTGAGACATTTTAAGGTAGATATTTTTACTTGTTTTGTAATTTAAGTTAATTTATAACGTATTGTTAATTTATTATTTATTTGTAAGATTGGATGATAGTAAAAAAAGAGTGAGATGAGATCTCCGCCAATTTTAAATATGGACCGCATGTCATTGATGTAACTGATTTCGATACTGGAGGTTATAATTTGGCTAAATCTTCTGACAACTTTATAATTTTGTTTATTTTGCATTGAAAATGACCCGATCGGAGTCGAAACGTTCGTTTGCATGTATACATGTATGTAAGAAGTTTTATTAAAGATTCTTTGTTATAACTGGCTCATAGCCCATTCTTTTCACTACTGATTTATTCTGATTGAGCCATATAGATAATTTATTTAATATAATATACTATCATGAAAAGTAACTCATATGTTATTGAAGGTGCGAGTTCAAAACAAACATACATACATACTAGTAAAACAGATTACAATTTCATTCTGGAATTTGATTTGAAATTTATGCTAGCTCGTACAATGAAAAATATTTGTTTGTAATTCCAGAGTACCAATTTGTTAATGACTCGGAAAATATATTATCATGAAAAGTAACTCATATGTTATTGAAGGTGCGAGTTCAAAAGGAACATACAAGTAAAACAGATTACAATTTGATTCTACAAAATAAGTGCGATATGTTATTCTTAGTGCACAGAATATAAAAGTCGTTTATTGAGATTTGATTTGAAATTTACACTAGTCCGTACAATGAAAAATATTTGTTTGTAATTTAATCTAATGTACTGTTATTTATCGCATTATATTACATTTTCGGCTTTTTTAGTCTCTTCAGAATTAAAATAGTACATATTAAGCAAAAATACACGATTGTTTTAGTGTTTGCCAAGTCTTTTCTAGAACATTATTTCACATTTCAATGAAAAGTTATAATGTTCTACAGGGAACATTTTCTGCTAGAAATAAATGTTTCTTTGAAGTATAGCAATTATAACTTTATATGTGCAATTATAAGTGTATATGCAATTGAAATTTTTGATGGCCTTCCAAAGATTTTCATCGAGAGACATGACAGTTTACAATTTTTTTTCCAAAATGGCAATTTTTTAGTCTAATTCTACTGGACTAATGGCACGACTTACCGCTGCCGCGTGGCCTGTATAATGTTGTGCCGGGGACGAAGGTATCCCGGGCTTATGCTGCTACCGTATTGTCAAATTGTCCTTACGACTTCCTGTAGGTGTCCCAGTAGGGACAATCGTCGATGGCGAAATGCTCTTTCGTTTCGCGATGTTGTCGAACCGGATTTCCGGATACTGCAGGATACGATATGTTGCCCTTCCTCGGGCGCCTTTTTTGCGGCTTCATACGGTCATGACGTTCCGCGGTTCGCGGTTTGCGCTCCCTCGATGCCGCGCATCGCGTATGTTGTTCCTGTCCGCGCGTAACGTCCTGGCCGCGTATTCCTGTTTTTGTTGCTGTTTGCAAGTTACCGACAGCAACAATTTTCAGTGATTGCCTGTGATTTCAGTGATTACGACGAATAAACCGCCACTTTAATCAGGTAATTCTAACCTGAAAATTGCTCTAATCTGTGAATTTATTGCTTTGCAAAATAGAGCTTGACATTACTGATTAAATATAATATAAAGTAATTATTTTATATTATATTTAATCAGTAATGTCAAGCTCTATTAGAGCAATTTTCAGGTTAGAATTATAAAACTAGTTTATTATCATTATACAAATATACTAGTTTTCAACATATAATTTAAACGCTATTATAATCGTTTTAACGCTCGAAAATAAATCAGTGAGTCAACGGTGAGGTGTTATTCATATAATATTAGATTTCGTTATGTTGTTAAGAATGAAACTATTTAATGAGATTATTTAATGTGTTTGAGCACCTATAACCAACAGTACAAATTTTACTAACACATTTTGTCACAACGTTAGATATTGTATGGATATAAGATATTATGAAATATCTTTTTCTCGTCGAATCATCCTGAGTTGATGTTAGAATGATTCAATTTATCATTGAAAAGTCTGCAATCTAATTGTTTGAAAATCAGCTGTCAAGGATAATCATTTTCTATGAGCATGTTAATACAAAGTTCATGATTATTTTAATGAAAACTATTAAAAATAGTAACAATATTATCAACAAGTTCACGAGATGCAGTCATTATTATATCGTTCACATAACGATAATGGGACAGATGGGTTTATATTTAATTCCTGACATATAGAATACGAGGTGTGATCAAAAAGTAAGGTGACTTTTCATTTTTATAAAAAAATATTCATTTATTCATCCAAAATTATGTTATCCCCTTCAAAATAATCCCCCTCTGATACAATGCACTTGTGCCAGCGCTTTTTCCAGTCGTCAAAACACTTCTGAAATGCACTTTTGGGTATTGCCTTGAGCTCCTCCAGCGATGCAGCCTTAATCTCCTCAATCGTCGCAAATCTTCGTCCTTTCATGGGCCTTTTCAATTTTGGGAAGAGGAAAAAGTCACAGGGGGCCAAGTCTGGTGAATACGGTGGCTGAGGCATGATGATAGTATTGTTTTTGGCCAAAAAACTACTCACTAGTAACGACGTGTGCGCAGGTGCATTATCATGGTGCAGAATCCATGAATTTTCTTTCCACACTTCCGGACGTTTTTTTCTTATTGATTCACGCAAACGCCGCATAACCTCAAGGTAATACTCCTTGTTTACCGTACGACCTTGTGGTAGGAATTCTTGATGCACAACGCCATGGTAATCAAAAAAAACTGTGAGCAAAACCTTCACATTCGAACGAACTTGGCGTGCCTTTTTCGGTCTTGGCTCTCCTGGGCTCTTCCACTGGGATGATTGAGCTTTGGTTTCGACGTCATAACCATATACCCATGTTTCGTCACCAGTTATAACCCTTTTGAGCAGATCAGGATCATCATTGACGTCGTTCAACATGTCTTGGGCGATGTTCATGCGACACTGCTTCTGATCCAAATTAAGCAGTTTTGGAACGAATTTCGCTGACACACGTGTCATACCCAAAACATCCGTTAAAATTGATTGGCATGAGCCAAACGATATGTTAAGATCATCAACTATTTCTCTAATCGTGATTCGACGATTTTTCAACACAATTTCTTTCACTTCCTGAACATTTTCGTCGGTTTTTGACGTGCTGGGGCGTCCAGAGCGAGGTTCATCGTTAACATTTTCTCGGCCCTCTTGGAATAACTTATACCATTTATAAACATTTTTTTTGCTCAAAGTTGACTCACCGTACGCCACTGTCAACATTTCAAGAGTTTTTGAACACTTAATACCATTTTTTACACAAAAATTAATACAAACTCTCTGCTCCATTATTTTCAAAAGCAAAAAATCGCCGAGCACGCAAACACGAGTCTAACCTTTATGCCTCTCACATAAAAACAAAACATGCTATATAGTCAAAACTGTGAACATATGATCGTGACGAGTGTACCAACACAACAAAAAAAAATTTTTTAAATTAGAGTGTACAGAGCGCGCGAAATTCAAAAAGTCACCTTACTTTTTGATCACACCTCGTACATTGTAAATTTACTATCTATTTATTTAAACTTTTTTTACAAAAATTTGACATATGAATTTAGATTTGAAATCTATTACATTTTGTATAGTTACATTTCTAACAACGTAACGACATCTAATATTATATGGACAATACCTCACCATTGACTCGCTGAATTAAATTTCAATATTAGACTTTATTTTTTCGTTTGGACTGAAGAATATCACTTCATACGTCCATTCATCATGTTGTAATTTCAATTCAAAATTATATGCGTTTAAATCATTTCCGATATACGAAATTGAATGAGTCATACAAAAGAGTTTATACATACAAGAAATATAAAAAGTGTAAAAGGGTTGAATGTATGGTTATTATATGTCATTAAACTTTTCTGCACGAAAATATATGATTTAATATATAATACTCTATATAATATACTCTATATTATATAGCACATATATAATAATCTTAAATTAAGTGTAAAAATATATTCTGATACAAATAAACATATGTATCAAAGCCAAATAAACAACTAAAAATACAAAATGAAACAAAGGTATTAATTGAAAACGATTTATTTTTATGTTCCAAAAATTATGACATTTATGCATGCAACCTTTTTTGCTTGCATGTACTGTATTGAGTTGCGCATGTGCCGTTACATCATTATTATGTGTATTTGCAGGAAATTACTTGTGTAAAAAGTGAGGCACAAACTGTGGCTATACTCAGATTGTTCTGGATATCATTTCTGCGTTCAACCATTTCACAATCTTTTCCACAGGTAACCATTTCACAATTTTTTATACATTACATTGAAATAGTGTTTACCCATATGTGTTACCTGACATCTTGTAAGCAGGTAAGTTCAAAGTATAAAGCGAGGGGCAGACTCTTGCATTGTGCACAATACATAAGACACAAAAAACTCAACCAACCAAAGGTTTTTATTTTATGAAAAAGAAGGAACGTTGATTGGTACGTTTTCTTATGCACTATGTGTTTATGCGTTATACAAGAATCTGTGCGTCTTGTTTTATGCTTTAAACTGCAGTTTACAAGATATCAGATACACACGTATGTCAGAAAATGTTATATATTAATCAAATGCTTTGAAGCATTCGTAGGGCCACTTGTATCCTAGTAAATAAGATAGACAAGTAAAGAGAGAGAGTTGGTGGGATTTAAAAGAATTTATTTTGGCTAAAAATTAATTCTTTTTACACAAATTGTATAACGGCTTTTCAACGAAATTAAATTTAATTAGGGAAAGGAGTATACATAAAAAGTCTATGATAGTTATCATAGCGAATTTATAATTTATTAATTCATTAAGACAGTGATAGTATATTCAATCATCTTCAGTATTCGAACAAATTTTCATTTCATATAATAATTTCATTTCCAGAAAGTGGATTGAATTTCTGTTCATTTTAATTGTATTTTGTTTACTGGGATATCTTTACTTAGAAGCGATCACGTAAAGAAATTATTTCTTAAAGTTCGGAATTTTCTTAGAGTATTTAGATCTAGAAACTAATCTTTCTTTTGCTCTTCGTCGCATTAGCGATGTAAATAATTTGTTAGTCATAAAAGATTGTCGATGTACAAGTCCACAACACAAAACGTAATAAATATTATTTTGATATGTTATTTTGATTACTTTATTCATCTATTCAAAACTACTGTGCAGAACAAGCATGTAATTTCAATTCTCAGAAAACTTTGATGACTTTCTTAGTGTCCACTTACAAGGGAAGTTTCACAACTGTCCGGAACCGATTTGATTCTCCATGAATAAATATATTGTGAAACGCGAAAATCTAAGAGACACGTATTTTTTTATACGTGCGATAACTCATGTTTAAGGGGTGAAACACCCCTTTGAAAAAAAACGGAATTTTTCTTTCGAGGCGAATATCGTCGGAAGTATAAAAGAGATAGAAAAAAATTTTTTTAATAAAAGTACGATTTCAAGAGTACTTTAAAGTTATAAAGAAAAAAAAATTTTTAATTTCTTTGTTTATTTACCAAATTAAAAATTATTTTTTTACAAATTCAACCATGTGTAATAAAGTTACAATACGATATATCATTTTCGAGAATTAATTATTAACGCTTCTGTATATACGCTATTCATGCTCATATGCGAAAGTACTATAATTGTCGTCGGAACAATAAGATATAATACATAAATCAACAAATAAGGAAATGGATATTTGTAACATTACAAATTATAAATAATGTTAAGAGTTATAATAATAATTATTATTTCTCTCCTTAATGTGAGTAAAACTTTTTTATTCATCTCTGTACATTACTTCCTTATAATATCTTAAGATTATTCTCTTAAAGTTATTTTTAGTTTTACACTTTAATATCTTATTTACTTGTCGTTTACGTAATAATTTTAAAACGAAATAATATCGAAACGATGTCCATGAATCGATAAGAAGAACGCTATTAGAATCAATATTTGGAAAATAAGCTTCTTTTAACCACACATTTTAAAATGATCTGTAAGAAATATAAATGTTAAATTAATAACTATTTTATGACAGCTATGAGATTCTTAATTAAAATATAAACTGTATCACAGAAATAAGACTTAAAATTTCATTATATTATTTCGTTTATGCAAATTTATATTTATTTTTAAATAGTAAAACAGTATCTGAAAATGTATTGTAAGAGGAAATTTATTTAATTACCTGAAGTCATTTTACCAGATTTCGATGCTTTTACAATAACATTTATTGGTGTAAATAAGGTTTCTTGTACTCTTGGTCCAAATATACCATTAGTTTCTTTCAATACAATAAATAAAGGTGACAGCAAATTTCCATTACACGATATTATTGGTTGTATGGTGTATGAGTGTGTTGTTGATGATATAGATTGCACAACACACTCTACTTTCTTTACTCTTTCATTAGACAATGACCTTCTAAAATGAATTCCCAATTGGAAACCACTTTGATCAAAATTAAAAACATTTCAGATCCGAACTGTTCAACAAGTGGTTTCACTGTTTTCAGAAAATCATTAGCTGTATTCTACTAGTTACAAATTTCGTTATTTTTCTCGAAACAATTCGGTTAAATTTTTTGAATCTTGATACCCAACTGTGAGATGCTTTAAATATAGGATTTAAATTTTCTATTTCTTCTTGAGCTTGTAAAGCCCACCTTTGTAGATCGATATCATGAACTATGAATCCTGATTCAACAGCTGCTGTAAATTTATTATGTGTAAATTTGGAGATGTAAGATAATTTTTCTATACGATTTCCACCTGAATGTAATAGTTTTTCCCATTGTCTTAATTGACGTTCAGATGAAACTCTTCTAAATTTATTTTGCACTGATTTTAGCGGACGATTCCTTATGTTTTTTTCATTAATGTCCCAATTCCGCCAATACTCAACAGCTCGTCTTTTATATGAACTATCAAAGTCTGCGTCATCATTTGAACATTGAGGATGAGAATTTAAATTATCTTCACTCCATGCTTCTTTATCATCTTCAATTATTTCAGAATTATGTAGTTTATAAGGTTCTTGATAATCGAGATAGGTTTCTTCTATTACTTCCAACCCATTATAGTGAAAAATGCTTTCCAGCAATAATTTTTGTATATTTTCTTTAGTTCTATTTCTACTTCAGTTACTGGTGTTTCTGTTAGATATATTGAACCTATGGATGCTAATAAAAGTCTAACAACATTAAACGGATTGATAACCATTTCCAAAGATGAAACTTGGCTTTGAATCGTAATATAAAAACAATTTAACAAATTGCACAGATATGATTATGAAAACTACTGCACTGACTGAATATTCCTATACTGTCCATTTATTATACTTACCTTGAACGTATACATAAACTCATATCATAATTACCGACCAGTTATTATCTAATCACTTTCAGTGACTTTCAGCAGAAAAAGCAGCTCTGTAACGTATTCCAATATTAACTTTGAAATATTGTATATGTCACGATTCTGATACATGATACGTACTTTTAGAAGGTTATATTTAATGTCATTACATATCACAAACTCTTCAGGCGTGATATTTTCCAACAATTCAATGTAATTTTAAATGCAACAATTTTTTAAAAATTCATTTTTTAAAGATTCAATCTTATACAATAATCTTATTATAAAAGAATGGATTTGAGATAAAATTGTTTTTAATTTTTATTCAAGGAAGAAATTAAATGTCAAAGAAATAATAACAGGGTTAATAT
>NW_017257737.1:33701-33961 GCF_001594055.1 Mycetomoellerius zeteki
GGAATCATATTATGTAAAAAAATTCATATAATTCCATTTAAAAAAATGATCATGACCTTCAAATAACCTTGAAAATCGAGTTCAAGGTCAAAGTCAATGATACCATTGCGTGTCCCCCTTTGCCCCCTGCAACTTTTGTCTGAAGTATTTTTTTGTATTATGCCTCTATTTCGAGATATTTCCCATTATAGACTCATTTGATCCACCCTGTATATATGGGACAATCCACGTCACTTTTACCCCCCATCTGTCCAAAAATT
>NW_017257737.1:36374-44703 GCF_001594055.1 Mycetomoellerius zeteki
TTACACATGATTGAATTTGTAAAAAAATAATCTTTAATTTGATAAATAAAAAAATTAAAAATTAAAGAAAATTACGGGTGGTGGGGGTATCTTGTTAAACAAAAAAATTTTTTTTAAACTTTAAAGTACTCTTGAAATCGTACAACTTTAAAAAAAATTTTTTTCTATATATATATCTTTTATACTTCCGATGATATTCGCCTCGAAAGAAAAATTCCGTTTTTTTTTTTCAAAGGGGTGTTTCACCCCGTAAACATCACTTAGTGCACGTATAAAAAAATACGTGTCTCTCTTAGATTTTCGCGTTTTACAATATATTTCATAGAGAATCAAATCGGTTCCGGACAGTTGTGAAATTTTCCTTGTTAAAAATAATATCGAAACTTTTACAGAGTAATTATTAGAACAGTTGAAGTACGAAAAGTATTACATTAGAATAATAAGATTAGGTTAGAATAAAATAAGGATTCATCAATAAGTATTTTCAATAACTGTATAACGAAGTGATACATGCAATTATGTAGAAATGCTTTTTTCTTCTGTGATTCTCAAGTCTGCCTTTAAAAACTATATCGCTCTTCTGCTCGAATTCTTAAATTTTTTATCTACGCACTTGTATCTTCATTGTATATTACATCAAATAATCAGTGAACTTTTAATCGTACAGCTTCTTTTTACTTGACCTGAAAAATTTTTACTTAATCAGGAGACGCGGTAGTGGCTCCGACCATGTTAAAAAAAAGATATTTATTTGTTTCGCAACAAAGACGTTTCAATAAATTACTCGTGAGAAGAAAATCGTACTGTCTGTCATATTTTGTTTTAATATAATAACTTTTTTATTTTGCAGGTCCGGAGAATTATAAAAAATTTATTAGCTGTCATAAGCGCTGAATTAAAGTATTGGCTGCCAATAGCGCCTAATTAAAGCATCGGCTGCCAATAGCGCCTTTAATTACAAATATTAATTTTGTTTTTACTTCCATCACTAGAAGGTTGCCCCAAACGCTAACTGGAAATGGATCTTCAGTGTCACAAGTTCTGTTATG
This sequence comes from Mycetomoellerius zeteki, assembly GCF_001594055.1. Classification (NCBI taxonomy): domain Eukaryota; kingdom Metazoa; phylum Arthropoda; class Insecta; order Hymenoptera; family Formicidae; genus Mycetomoellerius; species Mycetomoellerius zeteki. Next base: position 37,424 of record NW_017257737.1, read on the forward strand.
GTAATACAGAACAAAACATTTTAACTTCCGAAGAATGGTTGACGGAAACGATGATAGATAATTTCCATGCGCTACTCGAAAGAAATTCTGATTATGTACTTCGACCTGTATGGTTGACAATATTTCTCGATTGGATTGTTTCACTCGATAATTCGAACAAGAAGCATTTGCAAATATTGCACAGTGATTTCAGTGGCAGACATTGGGTTGTTTGCCATTACGACACAAAAAGTGTTATTATATACGATTCTCATGAAGGTGCCGTAATGCAAATATACAAAATTTGAATGGAGAAATTCAAGTTTTTGTGGACAGATTATTTCTCTTTCATGACTTTGAGAACAATCCAATAGTATTTCTTGAAGTTCAGTCGCAAGGTGACGGTTATAATTGTGGTCCTATGGTGGTTGCGATTGCTACATCGATTCTGTTCGGTATAAATCCTTGCATCGTGACGTATGATCGATCTTTGCTAAGACCTCATTTGTCCGCAATGTTTGCAAAACAAACAATAACTCATTTTCCGTACCTCTATAATTCAATTGCTCCATTTACGCTATTGCCGTTAGAGACGTTGAAAAAACGCGAAGCGGATGTACTGAGAAAAAGACTTGCACGTAGCAAAGAAACTGAAGAACAGCGTTCGAAACGAATCGAGATGCGAAGAAAAATGCTTTTTCTCACAGAGAAAAATATGTTATGAATTCTGAAAGTAAATGTCAGAGGGCGCGTGATCAGTACAAAAGAGCTCCTGAAATAAAACGTCAGAGGGTGCGCGATCAGTACGAAAAAGATCCTGAAACAAAACGACAGAGGGTACGTGATACATACAAAGAAGATCCTGAGAGGATGCGTAAACGAAAGCAGTGCGAGTATCAAACAAATTTAGAAAATAAACGGTACATTAAACGAAAATATTATTTGAAAAATGTTGTCCGTGAAAGAGATCGCCAACGACAAATCCCGACTTAAAAATATTGTACAACAAAAAGTGCAACGTAAAACGCGGCGAGAAGTCTATCGTACAAAGATGGAAGACGATCAAGAGATTGAAGGAAAAATTCAATATTGTTCGGTCTTGGCAAAAGTGTTTCAACTTTTCAAAACGCTCACAGTTATATTCGAATGATGTCGAGGAAAATTAATAAATCGCCAGTATGTGCTCGTTTGGAAGATGAACAGATGTTCAAATGGTGCGTAATAGCGAAAAAAATCGTACGTCAATGCAGCAAGAAAAGTGTTTTCGTATTATTTTGAAGAATGCTGCTGAAGCTGCGCTATTGCGATTCAATGAATGTAAGACTTTGAAATATTCAAAAAGCGATCGAATTAAAGCTCTTTGTGGCTCATCCAAACATACTTCGTTTTCCGAAGCGTACTTTTATGAAACTGCTTACGAGCAAAGGAAGAAGTTTGAGCAACCACTTATAACGGGACAATGCTCTCCTCACGCAGTGATTAATGTTTTGCCGATAATAGATAACAATGGTAAAAAAATAAAAATGTGGCACTGTGATGAGAACAAATGTCACATAAGTGATGTTTCCATGGGAAAGTTTGTTGAATTTTTTGAACAGTTCGAAGGAGGAATTTTGAAGAAGATAATGAGTGCTAAATTCATGGCGCGACTCAGAAATTGTTCCGTTTCACATGCAATTACCAGATTAGGACATCCTCCGGAATGCTATGCAAATCCTAATCTTTGCAAGTCATACATTGCAACATTAAGCACTTTATCGCCTTATTTTCCTTTTGTGAGGAATATTCGAAGAATTGTCTACAAATTGATATGCAATTATAAAAGTTTCGTCAGTTGTTTTCAGCTTTGAGGTTCGTCAATATGGATAAATTGCTTGAAATTTCTAATGATTTAAAGACCAAAACAAGATGTTATCCAAGAAATTTAACAGATGTTAGTTTGGACGAAGAACAGATCTTCTCGCGAAATTACGAAGCGTTTAAAGTTATGAAAAAGCGATTGTTGGATCTACCACGTCTCCCTTGTATCTCTTGCGAAAAATTATGTGTGAGTAGAGACGTTTCTAAGCTTGAGAAGTTGAAGAGAACAGTGGATGGACCTTTTTGGAAAGACTTGATGGCCTACGTAATAGAACACAATACCGATACTAGATTCATTTGTAAGCTTTGTTTGAGCAAATTTCACAGAGGCGTGTTGCCTTCTGCTTGCATTTTGAATACTCTTGCCGTAAAACCATTACCAGAAGTTTTGTCGGATTTCAATGATTACGAAAAAATGTTGATCAAGAGAGCGAGCAGTTTCCAAATAGTGCAAACGATGGGTGATGTTTCGAACAAGCATATGCCGCACAGACAAATGATCCGGAAGGTAAAAGGCAGAACATTTCATTTTCCTCTGCCTTTACAAGAAACATTGGATAAGGTATGTCCTCCGGAAGAACCTATAAATTTGAATCACGAGTTGCATATCCTCGTTCAAGGTATACCCAAAAGATCTAAGTTGTTTTGGGAAAATTTGGTGGATATTAATAAAGTGTATAAGGCTTTACAATGGTTGAAAGACAATAATCCCCACTACTCGGAAATTCGTCTTCCACCGTCGTCTGACGGTCTTATAAATGATAAGTTACAAGAAACAGAATATCGGATCGTCAGTGACGAAAGCGATAGTGATGAAATAGACGAGGTGGTTGAAGCATGTTTGAGGTGTACTGTAGAGCACAACAAAGATAATAATGAGCAAACTGTTTTAAAACGTAAGGCTTTCCTCACGCAATTCACTAAAGATTCCGATATTAATGACCAGTATACAATATACTCAATGCACGCGAAAAGAATCGATAACGAATCTGCATTCAAATTTTATCAAATGTTGAAAATTGAAGATGTTCCAATGGATAATTGTTATAAATATCTGGATGTCATGTGTTACCCTGATTTATATCCCGAGGGTGTCAATGGACAACGAGAAGAAAGAAACTTTGCATTGCCGGATTATTTATTTATCAGAACGCGATTGATGTCGAAACACAGTAGATTCAGGTTGAATCTACAGTATCTGTTCTTCCTTCTCAATGATGCTAACTACCGACAATTGAAAAATGTCTATTGGTATGATGGTATACTATGATGGTTGCTAACTCACGAGAGAGATACACTGCTGGTAGATACTTGAACGAATCGAAAGACGAACAATTGGAATCGAATTTAATGAGTATTTTTGCAAAACTGAGAAATACGGATTAATTTTGGCGACAACCGTCCAATAATGTCAAATGCATGACTTTGCATTATGGTCCAGCGACGTGGTTTTTAACTTTGAGTCCTAGTGAATGGAAATGGTCCTATTTGGGTGAATATTTACGAGACATGAATCCCGATAAACAGAAGTTGAGCATCAGCGAATTAATCGCATACGATCCTGTAAGTACGTCTAGATTCATGTGCATAAAATTTAAAGCCATGATTGATTTTATTTGTTCGTCCGATAATCCAATAGGAGAGGTCAGTCACTATTTCTGGCGACTGGAATATCAAAGTAGAGGTATCCAGCACGTGCATTGTATGATTTGGATAAAGGATGCTCCAGTACTAGGAAAATCGTCGATGAAGAAGTTGTTACATTCATTCGAAAATACGTGACGTGCGAAATTCCAGATGAAAACGTTTCGCCAACGTTGTACGAAACGGTTATAAGTGATCAGAATCATAAACATAATTCGTATTGCATGCGTACGAAAAAAATCGAAACGAATATTTACAAAAAGTGTCGGTTCGATTTTCCTCGGCCAGTTACTGACGATTTCGTTTTAAAAGACGTCATCACTTCAATAGTGGGTAGAAAAACTTTACGCAGTAAGAGCAGATTGTATGATCTTCCTCGCAAGACGTCGGAAAGGTTTATTAATAATTATAATCCGGCTATCAAGTTAGCCTGGGAGGGGAATATGGACATACAATTTATTGAAGAAAAACCAGAGTTTTTAAACTCATACTTAACAAAATATACGACAAAGTCGGAGAAATGTAATATAGACTTTGCAATGATGGATTCCAATAAACCCTTGGCATCGAAACTGTGGAATTTTACGATGCATTCATTGAATAACAGAGAATGCGGTGCTTTAGGAGCTGCGAACACACTGCTAGGAAATCCCTTGTATGGTACAGATAGTGATACCATTGTGAAATGGATTGACGTTAATGAGATGAGAAACACAAAAGTTAAAGCATTTAATGAAATTAAAGCTCTCGATGAAAATTCTATGAATATTTATTGTCCGTCGCTCATTGATGATTACTATCCAAGTAGACCTAAGGAATTAGAATTATTGAATTTGTATGATTTTGCCAGATTTTGGGAAATTACGAGACAGATGCCAAAAAATGACGAAGTCGAATGTTATAAACTTGTATCGGATTTATTTCTAAAAAAACGAAAAAAGTGTTATTTGATTAATCATTATCGATTTAATTTAAAAACTGAACCCAAAAAATACTTTTACTCGCTGCTTCTTCTGTTTAAACCATGGAGAGATTTGAGTGAACTCAAAGGTGCATACGAGACTTACACAGATGCCTTTAAGAATTCAGAGTCTGCTTTAACGAAGGCAACGAAATATCACGAAAGGCTCGAAGGAATACAGAAAGCTTTTGAGAACGTTGCTGAATTAATCGAGAAGCGCGAAAATGATTAGAAAACAGCAAACAGAGACAAATCCGATTACGATGGACTGGAATGCAATCCGATAGAGGCTGACGACGCCATGAAAGATCTGAATGATTTTGGTAAGATTGACGTCCCGATTGATTTATCGCAAATGATGTCGCGGTTGAACGAAGACCAGAAAAGAATCTTTGATAGAGTATGTCAAGTTTTACAAAATAAAAATCAGATTCTGCGACTGTACGTAAGTGGCGAGGGTGGTACAGGGAAAAGTTTTCTTATTGAAACGATTAAACATTGGATCAGAATACATTTGAAAAAAGCGACTGCCATATTTGCTCCCACGGGTATCGCGGCATTCAATATCGAAGGCTTGACGATTCATAGAATGTTTCAGCTACCCGTCACACATGAATTTACGGCAAAGTATACGCACTTGTCAGACATGATTTTGAAAACTTTGAGAGACAAATTAAAGACTGTCGAATTATTTATAATCGATGAGATATCCATGATTTCGAATGTGACATTTATGTTTATCAATCTACGATTATGTGAAATCTTTGATACGACAGATACAGATGATGGTTTCTTTGGCAGAAAACATATTCTTCTATTTGGAGATTTGTTGCAGCTTCTCCCTGTAAAAGAACAATCTCCGTTCGTTAAAATGTCTCGATCAGAGATTCAGAAGTATTTGGGTATCATGGGTGGATCTGATTTGTGGAGATTGTTCGATTACGACGAACTCTTGATTAATATGCGACAAAGAGGCGACAACACATATCGCGATATACTTTCTAGAATACGAATAGGTTTGGTAACGGATTCGGACATCAATGTTCTTCAGTTGAGAAAAATCCATTTCAAAGGAAGTAGTTGCGATGAAAGATTGAATGAACTCTGCACTTATATGACTCAATTACCGATTGATACAATATGTTTATTACCCACGTATTATCTGTGCAAGGTTTTGAACGATAGATGCTCGATAGAATTGACGGTGATGAAATTGTACTGATGCAAAAGACACCATGTCTGCAAAAGACACCATGTCTCCAAAAGACATCATGTCTGCAAAAGACACCATGTCTCCAAAAGACATCATGTCTGCAAAAGACACCATGTCTTCAAAAGACATCATGTCTGCAAAAGACACCATGTCTGCAAAAGACACCATGTCTACAAAAGACACCATGTCTTCAAAAGACACCATGTCTGCAAAAGGCTGCGGTTCACTTGACGCTACAAACGCTTTGAGGCATTCTTTGATTAGTCAATTCGTAAAATTCTTTGTTCTGATTGATCCCTCAAATGCTTCGAAGAGTTTGTAGCGTCAAGTGGACCGCAGCCATAGACACCATGTCTGCAAGAGACACCATGTCTGCAAAAGACACCATGTCTGCAAAAGACACCATGTTTGCAAAAGACACCATGTCTGCAAAAGATTAAACCGCCAAATCTAAAATATGAATTCAGGACTTCAAAACAAACAAAAATTTTCCTCTGGATGTATGCTCGCAAACGCTTCGTTCAAGAGATATTTACTTCTGAAGTTACAGAACTGTAAGAATGAATAATGTCGGAATAAGATCTGTATTTATTTCTGGAATTACAGAATTGTAGGAATGAATAATGTCGAAATAAGGTCTGTCCTCTTTATTGCTTTGCAATATCAAAATTTAATTATTAAACGTTTTGTTCAAAATGATGATCTCTAGCTTGGAGACCAACATTACATCTGTCGATGAGAGGACGAGGCTGATTGACATTATGTGTCTGTAATTTTTTCACACGCTTGCACAATTATTCGTTTTGATGATTGAAAGTCATTCGCAGAAACCGCATATATTTTTTGTTCAGAGTGTTCCATACAAAAAAATTTAATGGTGTTTAAATTCTGTTCCGTTAAAAACTCCGGTTAAAAACAGTTCTGTATAACTTTAGAGGTATAAATACTTCTTGAACGAAGCGTTTGCGAGCATACGTGCAGAGGAAAATTTTTGTTTGTTTTGGGGTCCTGAATTTATATTTTAAGTTTGGCGGTTTAATCCAGGAACACTCTGATAAGAGAAATTATGTCTACAAAAGACACTATGGCTGCTTTCCTTTTAGGAGACACAGTCGACACAAATGCTCGAAGTGAACGAAAGCAGTGTTGCTTAAAGTATTCTATTATTGGAAAAAAATAGGTTAAAAAGGATGCTTTTGCGAAACATTCACAAAATGTTTTTAATGATAATTTTTGTATTCACGAATAAAATATTGACATTCCTATTACTAAAATTTTTAATATTTTTTCTTTGCTTTATTTATAATATATTTAAGAACCTTTTTTAGTGGAATAGGCCTATTGGGGAAATCACTTAAAGAAAAACGCATCTACATTAGTACCTCTAGGGTGATGTGGAAAACTATAACGAAAAAAATATGGTTGCGTTCTCACGAGAATGGAGGGGCCTATTTTCTTTATTTTCAGTGTATTCATAGAATATTATGAATTCATTCTGTTGCAATTGAAATAAATATGTAATGTATGGTAAATATTTATTAAAATTATATAAACAATTACATATATACTATTAAATAAAATGTATATGTACATAATATATATTTATATACATATATTTATTAT
>NW_017257737.1:48935-49630 GCF_001594055.1 Mycetomoellerius zeteki
ATGAAAAGTAACTGATATATTATTAATAAACGTGCCAGTTCAAAGTGAACATACATAAAGTGTATATTATCTAAATTTAATAATATATTACCATGAAAATTAACTGATATGTTGTTCAAGAGGTGCAAGTTTAAAATGAAATACATACTTATAAGTAAAACAGATTACAATTTGATTCTAGAAAATATGCGACATGTTATTCTTAGTGTACAAAATATAAAAGTCGTTTATTGAGATTTGATTTGAAATTTATACTAGCCCGTACGATGAAAAATAATTGCTTGTAATTCCAGAGTACCAATTTGTTAATGACTCGGAAAAAGATGGCGGCCAGCTCTCAAAAAACTTTGATGAGTTTCTCGGTGTCCACTTAGAAATAATATCGAAGCTTTTACAGAGTAATTGTTACAACACTTGAAGTACGAAAAGTATTACATTAGAACCGTATTTTCAAAAGCTCTATAACGAAGTGAACATATTACGTCAAATAATCAGTAAACTCTTTAACTGTACAACTTCTTTGTACTTAACTTGAGAACTCCTTATTTATGAATTTTGGGTTTATTTATAATAATACGAGTATTTGCTAGTTTCAAGCAATAAGGCAACGTTTTTTGATCAATAAATTACTCGGTGAAAATACGGCATAACAAACTCAAAACCCGAAGTTCAAGTAAACGCCATACATACTATGA
>NW_017257738.1:0-14369 GCF_001594055.1 Mycetomoellerius zeteki
TAAGTGATGTTGATAGAATATATAAGAATATTTTTTAATAATTTGGTTTATATATGTTATGTATGCAAGATGCACACAAGTTTATATGTAACAAAATAATATATAAAATACTACTATTTAAAAAATTAATTATTGGTAAATGATCATATACGAGTATTTGTGTGTGTGTGTGTGTGTGTTGTAAGAAAATAGTTTTAAAAATATTTTAAATCTTTACAGATAATGGAAAAAGATAAAAAATATCTGTAACTATAGTTGTTGAGATATTAACAAAAATAAAGCAATAGCAAAGAAATATAAATACTGAAGTCTGGATATACAGCAATATTTATTTAAAAAATTTTTTTCATTTCCAAACATTTAAAATATTTTTGAATACTATTCTTGTTCTGTTATTGATTATTGAAGTTAGAAGTATGCCTAAAATAAGAAAGAAGAATATTATATCCTTGTGCGTAGTAAAATTATGAAAATAATTCCATTTGCTCAGAACTTGGATTATATTAGAAAACAACCAAGCGTTCTCGATTAGCATGCGAAGCATTTGTGAAAGGGTGAGAGGAGGGTGGTTTTCCAACTTCCTTTACGCGTCGCGGCGCGGCGTTTCTGGTCTGCATTGCGCATTCACGAGACAGGCGTATCGTAGCGGCCACTACCGTCGCACTTTCTCGCCATCGTAGTCATCGTTATGGCCATCGTTGCCATCGCCGCCATCGAATTTCGACAGTGATTTTGATAAAGAGTCAGCAGTAGTACAAGTAGAAGTTAAGAAATAGAATCAAGCGAAAAATCCAACGATATCATACATTACAAACAAGCAGCGACTTCTTCGTTAATACGGTAAGTAAAATTTTTCTCCGCCTATGCAATCACAATTATCAGCTTGAATTGGCACAAGATAAAAAAAATTTGAGAAAAGTCTCACTTGATTTAATCGAGCTTTTTATGTTTAAATCAGTTGTTGAACTTTTTTTTTAAAGCTATTAGATTAGGCTAATTATCACATAATAAAGATTATTAGGAGATATAATCGATGTCACATTAAACAAGAATGATTTTTGGATCAAGTAACTAACAATTTTTAATTTTTACTTTTTTCGTGATATAATAAGTGTAAAGTGCAAAATGCTCTAATATAATGTAATCTAGGTTCAAGATTCAATAAATAAAAAAGATTTTAACCCTCTGTCGGTAATATAAGATTTTCAACTTTGGTTCTCAAGATGGGGCGTTGAAATTCGTAACAAATTTTTGTATTGTTTTGAACTGTAAACAAATTTGAAAAAATTCTTGTATACTTGTGACGCTTTTAACAAATTTATATCATATTAGAATTATTCGATTGTATTTTACTTGAAATAAAATAAGCACAAGGATTCCAAAACAAAAATATTATATGTCATACACATACACATGCGCGCGTGCACACCGTAATTAAGTGTGTATTACAATAATATGTATGATGCTCCTCGGTACCGATTTGCCATACATACATACAGAGTGTCCGAAAATTCACGAATCAGAATATCATATAGCAAGAAAAAATAAGTTATAAAAGTGCAAAATGGTTGTTATTTTTCATTCCGAGCAGTATCAATTTTTGAAATATAAGAGTTTAAAACAAGCCAATTATAGATCGCGATTAAATGGAAATCTGTCCTTGAGTCACGCATCGATATAGTGTTAGTGGTCGCATGAATTTTTGATCATGAATTTTTCATGTATGAATATGTATAAATGTGTACAAACATATACATACATAAATATTCATAAACATGTACATTCATATATGAAATATGTCCATACATGTTCATACATCCCTCTTTCTTTTGTAAAATTAGTGTAATAGAAATAATATAATAATAGTAATGTGAAAACATAAAAAATAATTAAAGGGATAATTTTCGCATTGTTCGTTATAGAAAAAAACAAATTTTGAAAAATGTAAAAGCGAATGAGAGCGACTTAAAATTACGCTCCACCGCTCACTGAGCGCTACATAACCTTACTGTCCAAACACGACATTAGAGAAATAATAAACAGTAATAAATAAGTAAGGAATATGACATTAAAGATTATTTATAATAGACAAGTTATCCTACATTACGAATTATAATAAATAAACATATTAATCATAGATTAATCCCTTTTTTGCTCAGTGAGCGCTCAGTGAGCGGTTTTCTCTGCTGAACGCAGCCAATGACACAACGGATCGACACGTGACCGCAGGGGACCGGTGGCGTCTGTGCCGCCATTGCCTCGTTCTCAAAACTGTTGGTAATGCGTGTAGCGGAAGTACAATTACATTATCCATACGGACAAAACCATAAAGCAAAAATAATTAACGAATTACGCGTATTACATAAAAAATATTTCATTAATGTGTAATTACACATTTACGTACAATATAAAATTTTCTACGTGTAAAAAAGAGAGAAATTATCATAGAATAGGCTTCTAGAAAAATTATAAATTATGTCTAATAAATTGGGAAAAGTACATATAAAGTTAACAAAATGTATGTCATATCTTTTAAAATATGTTCTCTACATTTATGATTATGGTTTAATTTGCAGTAATTTTACTTTCATAAGCGGAATTTGAAATTCGTCCGAATGCCATGTGGAACAAAGCAAATATGGCTGCTGTGATCTATCTTCTAGGATGGTTATGCGTTTTCACTTGGGCAGAAGGTATGTACTTCTGTTTACATATATAAAATTAACAAAGAAAGTAATTTAACAAGATAAATCTGCAGTAAATTATATTAACAGTTCATTCTCTTATTTTCCCCTACAAAGTTGCATAAAAGTTACAGCGACACTGCTGCAACATTGCAGCAACATTACATGTTGCAGGAATATTGCAGAGATTTTGCAGCGATATTGCTGCAAATTCTGTGTGAGTTAAGACCATCCTAAGTAACGTCATAAGACGTGGCTCTGTGATAAGCTTGTCCCATCTTATAGTTTTAAGTATAAGAACCGACTATATATACATATATAAATACCGGCCAGTCCATTAAATTACGCTCAGTTGATGAATAAATAAAAAATTTTTTGACATACTTTATTCAATATTTAAAAATTTTTTCTTTGTAGAATATTATAAATATTTTTTTTCAATTTAAACAATACTGATGACAAAAGACAAAAAATTGAACAATAAGAATTTTATTTGGACCGTACGTTTGAAGATTCAGTAATAAGAAATAGAAGTAATGGCGGTCAAAGCTAGATCTTTAATGCTTAAATAATTCAATCTGAATTACTTATATATATACATATATACACTATATAAGGTGTCCCATTTTAAATAATGCATTAAGATTTCTTGAAAACTATGGTAGTTACGGAAAAATGTTTCAAACAAAAGTTGTATGGTTCGGAGGGAGACATAAAAAGATATCATTGATTTGACCTTGGGTGGCGTCGCCAAGGCCAGATCAAGGTCACGTCGATTTTTTTAAATGGAACCCCCTATTTTCAAAAATATCATTAAGTATTTTATTATAGTATTTTAAAAAGTTCTCGAGGTAAGCTACAAGAAAATGTAATGAAAAATAGGGAGTTTCATTTTAAAAAATCGACGTGACCTTGACCTGGCTTTGGCGACACCACTCAAGGTCAAATCAATGGTATCTTCTTATGTCCTCCTCCGAACCATACAACTTTTTGAAACATTTTTCCGTATCTACCATAGTTTTTGAGAAATCTTGCATTATTTAAAATGGGACACCCTGTATATATGTACTTGCATATGTACCATATTTCGAACCTGTCCAATTTGAGCTCCGGAGCCAAAACGCAAAGCTATCGACGCAAAAAAATTTAATGTGGGTAAGATTTCGGGGACTGTAAAGTGTTGATACGCATATGAGTGACGCTTATTAACACTTTATAGTTCCTAAAATTTTACATTGAATTTTTTGCGTCGATGATTTTGTATTTTGGCTCCGTAGCTCAAATTGGACAGGCTTGCAATATTTGTAGTCTTTCGAACTGCGCACCGAATTGGTTTTCCGGACTTATCATATTCTATAAACGCAATTAAATACTGTAATAATATCACGAATTAAATTGACAAGCAATTTTAATAATTTGATATTCAATCAGACATCCTATTAACAGGATTTTAATATGCTGAAAAACTGTAAGTAAATTTATTGCGAAAAATATTACCTTGGCCGAGAGTCGAACCCGGATCTCTTGTATTTCGTGCCTCGGTAGTCTAAAGGCTTAGGACACTCGTACGGAATATAAGAGATCCGGGTTATATTAGGACATACCCTTTTCTGCTTATGTAATAACTCCACGCGAAGAGAGGTCCATCTTAATCTCTCTTCCCCGCTAAGGGATGAACGACTTTTTAGACGAAGCAAGGTCTACCTCATATTCATCCTGCTTATTGGAAGCGAGGTCTGCAGTATACCTCCCTGCTTAGAAAGTCAGATGTCCCTATGCAGAGGTACAGAAGATGGGGTGGACCTCGATTCGCGTGGAAAGTCATATACCTTTAGGCAGGAGGGTAGGTGGGATGAACTTCGCTTCGCGAGAAAAGTTATACGCTTCTAAGGAAAGGGAGAGGTAGGATGCACCTTGCTTGGTGTGAAAAATCATTACGTAAGCACTACCAAGGAAAGGTATGGGGTGGTTCTTAATATCGTTTGTGACAGTAAAATATTATTTTTTAAACTTTTTTGGTAACAACTTTTTAACTAATAACAAACGACAGCTAAAACTGCTGGAAGACACTCAGTCATGACTTTGACGACACATGTCAAAATCAAGGTCATCGCGGCACTGGTTCTCTCCATCTGAATATTTACCATATTATTTTTTAAATTTAATCAAATTAAATTAATTTTTAAAATAAAAAAGTTTTTGGAGGCAAATTAAAATGTGATACTGTATATATAAAACATTAAATAAAATATTCTTAGATATAGTATCCTTGAATATAAATAACGAAAAATTGTTATTGTCAGTAAGCAACGCTGAGACGACGTCGGCCGACGCTGAAGCAGAAACTATTCTTGAACGAGCGGCCACGTGGCTGTGGAGTCAACGGGATAAGGACGCAAGTTGGGGTAACGATACACATCGAGTAGTATTAGTTCTTCGTCTGGCCAATCTTTCTCGTGATGATAACGTCGCGCCGCCGGCGCCGCTTGAATTGCAACTCATTGCTAAGCAAATGGAACTAGAAATTGTACTTCTGCTTTGGAGGTAAAAATTTATCATAATTGTTTTAACTCTTGCTTATTGACAATTATTTGTTCAGAATTTTTTCAGAATTTTTTATCAACTTTTTAGTATTTTTTTTTGCATTTTCTTAATGACAACTATTTTTACCAACATGAGAAAATACAGTATTAAAAAATACTAAAAAAATTCGCAGAATTTTATGAGAAGAAAATAAATATTTTTGTTTCTTGCTGTTTTTCTGTAAAGTTGATAGTATTTGAATAAAAAATGATTGAAAATCAATATTCACAGTTCGATTTTTAGTAATTAATATCTTGTTAACTATTGCGAAAATTGCAAAATGGTAGAGAACTTTTCGACTCAGTTTTTTATTAGAAATAGCACTGTATGATTAGTGTACGTTATTTTAGATACACCCTGTATATACATTTTTTTTAAAGTACGTTTAATATAGTGTAGATTTTTAGTATTGGCAGTGTATATCGGAACATAGTTCTAAATTAGACATTCGAGGAGTGGGGGTAGACTTTATGTAAAAAAAGGGCGCACTTATTTGATTTGTTGCGCTCATAGGCGCCGACTACGAGGGGGCAGACCACTTTTTGCCCCCTCAATAATTTTATTGGGGGGAGGGGACAATTCCTCCTCAATAATTTTTACCTTTTGGTTTTTTAACAAACGGTGTTTTAACAATTGCAAATAATTTCTGCGATCAAAACTGTGAGAAAACATCGGCCATATAACATACAATACATAATGTTGAAGCGGCGAATTAAAAGTGGCGATACTCGCGCTGGCACGTCGTCTGCTGTCCTAGGGTGCCTTCCAACAAGAGATGGTGTAATGACACGGTGTGACATAGTGTATCATTACATGCTTGTTGTTTGCCAATGTTAAACAAGGATGAGATGATTATTGTGTTGTACTGATTGTGAGGCGTGTTTTGATTTCCATTAGAGTGCTCCTCGGATGTCATTTCATCCTTATTTAACGTTTGTTAAACAACAAGGATGACATGACATCCGGGGAGCACTTTAATGGAAATCAAAACACGCCTCACAATCAGTACAACCAGAGAGAAACCTGAGAGAGGACATGAGTGCCTTTTTCCTATAACCGCAAAATATCTTGTGCACTACAGTCTTCTGAAGAAGTGGATGTCAACTACACAACATTATCCATTTTTTTGCAATGCTCTTGATGGAAATAAATCGTTAAAATCGTTAAAATTTTCACTAATTTGATAGATTTTAGTTATTTCAGCGATTTATTTCTATCAGTAGCACCGCAAAAAAGTAGATATTATTGTGTTCTCCCTAATATTTCTTGGTGCTCTCCCAATATTTTTCGCAAGTCGGCGCCTATGGTTGCGCTCTCCTTCGATCGCAGCGCGAACGAGATGCAACTGGGCCGAATAAGTGCGTCCTTTTCTTTACGTGAACATTATCTTCGCTCCTCAAATTTCGGAGGATGTTCAATCTAGGTATATTGTGTCTATCATTGTACTGTATGTACAATATTATGTGGTGAATAATATAAGGTAAAATGCCCGTATATAATATATATACAAGGTATTTTAATAGCAGAGGCATTAAATGCAGAGGCATTTTAATCACCCCCGGCGAATATCTCAGAAACTAAAAGAAATACAAGAAAAAGTTTTATATGAAAGTTGTAGGTTTTCTTAGGGGAAAGAAGGTGTACTGGGGCGATTAAAATGCCCCACCCTGTATATCACATGTTGGCATAGGCGTATCCAAAGGGGTGGTTTTGGGGATTCTCATCCCCCTCCCAAAATTTTTTATTAATTTCATTTTGTGATGATCCCGTTAGCACATATCCCCATAGCACACATCCACTCGCATCGGTCGATGTCTAGTAATTTTTCACTGCTTTACTAAAAAGAATATTTCATTTTAAATTATAGCTAATTAGAGATGTACTCTATCAAATCTCTCTCTTTCATTTTTAATTGTAAAAATACAACTTTACTTTTGACTTTGTGTAAGTTTTTTTGTTGTCATAAAATATTTTTTTCTTCTCGTTATAATTTAAGATCATATAATTTTTAATACTTCCGTTAGTTCAAGCTTTGATAGAATTATGCGATACATAAGTGAAATTTTCGTAAAACTTTTGACTCGAAATATACTATAATTGACATATTCAGTACTACAATTGCTCATTGAGCGCTCAATGAGCTCTTGCACCTGCTTGATCTATATTTTTATAATCATTTTTATAATTATTTTATAATCATTTAATTTGGAAAAAGTATCATAGAATGAGAGAGAGAGAGAGAGAGAGAGAGAGAGAGAGAACTTTACGTTATTTAGTATTCTTGTTCTGTTCATACAGAATGTTTATGTAAAAGTTATGTAATGTTTGTAATAATAACATTAACAATATTAAGGAATTAAATATTGTTTGTAGTTATATTGCCCATATTTTCTTTAAAAAATAAAGTAAAAAAAATAAAGTAAAAAATTTATATGATATACAAAACGTAACATTTTTCCTTTTCAAAATGAGGTATAAGGTGACATTAAAAGCTGTAAAAGTATCCAAATGGAATTCATTAACGTTAAAAATTGTTGTAAATATCACAACAATGAAATTGATGCAGTAACGTTCTTTGCAGCGCAATCGCAAAATCCTTTTTTTTGGATCTCATTTCGGTTGGCGCATGATACATTCGAGGAATATCTCTGGGTTGACAGAAAACCCCCCTTTTCCCGAAAAAAATTCCACGATACTCCTATGTTCATGTGTATAATATATACTCAACGTAATGTATTAGGTGTATAAATTAATTCGTGGCGGTTTTTTCGCAAACTTTGACTTTACTTTTCATTTACATGAATACTTTGATTAATGGAAATGTTCTTCGTTAACATCGATGACCTTACGCAATCTGTCGAGCAGTTGTCAGATTCCACCACGATAAAAGGTGGCTTTGAAGCGATGAAGTCATAGACGAAGTTTCGAATGTCTTCAATTGATTCGAAATGTGTATCCGATAAGGAGTGTCGCATTGATCGAAATAAGTGGTCTGAAGGTGCTATGTCTGGCGAATACGCCGCATGAGGGAGAATTTCCCAGCCCAAGCTAAAGATAATTTCCTTCGTGGTTTCTGCTGTGTGCGGCAGGGACAATTTTTTTCCACTAATTAAAGTATACGGAATCAATGTAGATATCACGTACTTGGTCTCATCGAAAATGTATACATTTCTCGAAAAATTAGTTTTGTTCAATACACCGGATATGAATTTATTACATCAAACGCTCTTATATAATATGAATTGTTTGTTGCCGTTTGTGTTTACAGACATCGGGAGATTGGGTTTTCTCCGGGACAACTAGCACGCTATACTTTGGCTTTAAACGCAATGTGCATGGATCCGAGACAATTCCATGGTCACGATTTAATCGGTACATTGCAACATCATGAACCGCCAACCGATTACGATTTTGCGTTGACTACGCTCGCAGCATGTAGTGCGCAAGCACATGTGCGCAAACGACAGATGCGCCGTCTTTTAGATATTGCGAATGCCGCGCGAGACCATAATGTTGGTAAGTGCCTCTTTATTGTTTCAAAATTCTCATATTACCGAACAATAAAAAACGAATAAATATAATCAAAGTGTCTACTATTCTACTGACAAGCAGAAAAACTCAAGGCATTTCGGTGATATTTTTGAGTATTGAGTCTTCACGAGTATTTTCTTTAGAGGTTCCAAAGGATTTACGAGTTATCGCCGTGTAGTGATCCATTGCTAATGGTCGTGTTCAGCAGACTCAACTGTTGTGGAGCGAATCCGTGAGCGCTCGCTGCTATTGGATGATCTAAAAGAATACACCAATAGCAGCGAGCGCCAAGGCTGGCAAAATTTTGCCCAATCCAGTTAAACTCATCGGTTAAAATCGGTTTTAACCAAAATAAAAAACTCATATTAAAATCCACAAACGGGTTTTATTACTTTTAATTTACTATTCACTATTATTAAAGCCTAAGAAAATGTTAATCTTAACAAGCTTGTCAACTTTTTTTCAGTCAATGAATTTCTTAACTTACATCAAACATGACTAAATGTAGAGAAAATTCTCTCTATACTTGCTGATATAACTGAGCAGTTAAAGAGATTTGTCATAAAAATGCAAAATTCTTTTTTAGGATTATTATCATTATCTATTTTATTGCATTTATTAGCTAAAATATTCACCCGCTTGACAAACTACAGAGCCATATTTAAATATTTTTTCTGCCAAATTCTTTGATTTCGTGCAAAAGCGTTTCGTAACAAAAGAGCATAATTTCATCGAAATTGAGGGTGAGGAGAGAATTTTACAAATTACTATGGTTTTAACCAGGGAAAAATTGGGTAAAAACAGTTATAATCAATGGGTTGGGTTTAATATGAAAAACCCGGATTTTTACCAGCCCTGGCGAGTGCTCACGGATCCGCTCAGCAATAGTTGAGTCTGCTGAATGCGACCATTGATACTGAGCTACTCCTCCGGAGAACTCCCTTTATATAAACTCTGTTAAGAAAAAGGTGTTTGATGGGGAGAAGGGTGAGAGGGAAGAGCAAAAGAGCGGTCTTCCATGTTTTACTTACGTTATAGCTCATGTCTCTGTTTAAATTATCTGGATGTTTCTAGATTTCTAGAGTTTCTTCCTGTATTTTCTTGGAAAATATGATACCGTTGTAACTATAGTGATCATTTTATGAAATAATATTTAATGTTCTAACTCAGTGCTGTGTTCTGCCAATGCTGATTGCGTGAATATTTCAATCTGACATTGATGTTCCTTCATGCGCACATTGACCGTATCCCGGTTTCACTGATGTTTACTTTTCTGCAAGAGCAAGGTATTATGTATACTCCTGCAAAACTAAGTGAAAGCCTTCGGCCTTTAGGATTTTTGTTTCTCAAGATTATTTAAACAGATAACTCAAAATAATTTAAACAGAGACACATGAGCTATAAGATTGAGATTGAAGCTTAAAATTTGACCAGTGAAGACAAAGGAATTTTAGCTCCTATTGTTTCGATTGGTCAAATTTCAATCTTTCAATCTTCAATCTCAATATTCAATGCGTAGTCTGATTCCGGTCTTACGGTATACGAGCGCGTCGAATTTAATTAGAGCACTAGAAATGTAGGTATTCTAATCCGCCATTTTAGTTCCACTTGTTTGATAGGTTATAGTACGATTAGTGACAAACATGTATGTGATGACAAAGTAAATGTAAATTGCAATTTCAAGATGCCTTGCCATGTTGCAATAAATTGTAGCAGCAGATCCGAAAAAAATTGCAAATTATTCAGGTTTCCGGTGGATGATCGGCGAGTAAAATTTCGGAATTTCCATTCATGTCGCCATGTTACTCCGTGTTAGGTAGAACCAAAATGGCGGACGAAAATACTCACATTTCTAGTGTCTTAATTTAATAATGTGCCAAGTTTTTTCTTCACTATAATCCAATTGACCATTTTAGTCACTTTCAATCCATCTTATGTATCTTGCGTTATAAAATACTTTGCTAATTGTATTTATTTTGTATTCGGTTTTTATTAAAAGGAATGTAATATTCAATATCTTTTTTTATGCACTAAGTGTATATTTGTTCTTCTTTAAAGAGGTTTTTTTAGGTTTTATGTGTTTTGCGTTATGACGAAAATACTTGGCTAATTGCATTTATTTCGTATCCGTTTTTTTATTAAAAGGAATGTAATATTTGATACCTTTTTCATGTACTTGGCGTATATTTTTTCTTTTTTGAAGAAATTTTTTTAGAGATTTCACTGCTTTTTGTAAATTTTTGAAAACAATAATATAGAATTTAAATCTTCTAAAAATAAAGAGATAATAATAATAATTTGTATTTATTGATATATTTTAGATTAATAATATATAAAAATAAAAATTAATTGCCTCCCTCGCTTCCACCCTTTCTCTCTTTTTTTTTCATCTCGTGCTCTCTTGCCTTTTCCTATTGACAACATATGTCAAAGTCAATCATTGTAGTTTTTCCCTTGACAACATATGTCAAAGTTGATCATTGCAGCTTGGTCTCCTAATCGAAATTTTTACCTTGTCCATGGATGTATACATTTTAAAATTATGTATACTAGCCAAAACTTTAACAGATCTCAAAGAATTTTACATAAAAAGCTTTTATTATATGCATGTATATTTTATTCTAATTTTGCATTGCTTGAATTCTTAAATGACAGTAAATATTTATTACTAAATAATATTTGTAGATACTATCGCAATGTTGATCCTGGCCCTGCGATGTATCGTCCAAGATCACCGACATCGCAATCTTCATCACATCGTTCGTAAACCATCGATCGAGTTAGCACAACAGCAAAGGCACGACGGCAGTTTTGGTGATCTACGCAATACTGTGTTGGTAATGCAAGCGCTAGAAGAAATCGAAAATGAACCAGCTGATAACTGGAATAGATCCGCTGCTTTAGCTTGGCTGATCAATCAACAACGACCAGATGGTTCGTTTCATGGCAATATCCATGCCACTGCAGAGGCTATGTTAGGTGTCGCGCCGCGTGGATTGGCCAGCATCCGAGCCCTCGACTGCGGACAGGATTTATTGGATAATTCACCATCTCGCCTGACTACAAGCAATAGTAAACATCATTCATTACTATATTTTTGAAAAAATTTAAAGCAGACATATTTTAACTTTTTTTTTTTGCTACGGCTGAACTGAACGCGAAGCTCTGCGATATTATTGTACGCACAGCTTAGCCACGACTATTCTTTATGAAACAAATGCAGTTCAAAATAATCGAAGACATTTCTGCCTGATAGCGACAAGATATAGAAAAAAGCCACTATACTTAGATAGCATACGGATATTCGGAATACATCCTACAAATATCTCTAAGGATATTTAGAATATTTATAAAATATCCGTTTTGAATATTTATAACTTAGAAATATTCATAAAACGTCCTTTAAACATATAATAGACAATGGATGAATATCTATAATATATTAATACACGACCATTTATAAAATTGGTACACGTAGTTCAGTTTCTGACATATCTAATATATATTCGAATGAACATAAATAAATAATAACGAATATATGTACAAGTGGACTTTATATGGACTTTCTAAGGACGATGAAATGAAATGATAAATATTTATAATTTATGTAAAAATTAATGCAGAAATCTGATATTCCTGGAAATTTCCGACCGCACTCATATGAGCATGGTAGAACTTCGTCGCGAATTCATTATCCCGTGTTTTATAAATTTTAGTCAGATTTTATCCGTCAGATTCAATACGTACAAGTCGTAAATGTGGGAATAAGGTGGTCTATATATCAAGTCCGAATATCTCAGTAAATAGTCTAAAAGACCATGTCATCGTCTTCTTTTCCCTATGAAACAATAAAATTTTGGTCTAAAAAATTTTTTTTAATTTTTTTCAAGATCTTCGCGTGTATTGATAAAATAGTTTACCCTGTATAGTTGCGCATAATTAACAATAAAGGTTTAACTTTTCACAATAATGTTTAAATTAACGTTAATGTTAATTAATAATCTTTTTTAAAGAAAATGTTATTTTTGATTGAACTGTGTCACATGTCAATGCATCTTTTACCACTGAATGATTCTTTAAACTTACAAGTTGCAGATATTGGAACACCCGATGACCATAGCGAGATCCCTCTGCTATCAGAAATGCCAGGAAATAATACAAGCAATACAGATATCACGCTTACCACAGCGCCTGTGCTTATAAACGTGTCCTATACATTGTGGGTCGGTAGCAATGTAAACGAAACGTACAACCTGACAGTGACTGTACCAAAAAACGAGACTTTCTACAGTGTGATGCTGTTGGCAGCAAGCATGTCTCCCCATTTTCAATTTACCGCTTCCGAATGGCCTAACGGTCATTACGTTCACACGCTGGCTGGCTACAAAGAGGAACCAATGTCCTATCATTACTGGCTACTTTACAGATTACCCTCACCGCCTGAACCAACCTCGCCACCCGGAAATCAATTGGTTGCACCTGGAGGTATGAATCTCAATTATTCCTTTACTTGAAAGTGTCTACATATAATTGCAATTTCTCTAATTAAGGAACTGCAAGTTAATGTGATAATTATCCGTATTATTGATTAAATGGATAAAGCATGCTTCTCAAGCGTTTGCAAAAATATTACAATTGAAAAATTTCGAGCGTTTAATTAGCAAGTTCAGTAGAGTATTTTAGTAAAATTTCGCTAAAACTGTAATTATTTATCTTTTATTCTTATATGTATATGTATATGTTATTAGAGGGTTGCTTTGAAAGGAGCTGTTTACATCTAGATGGCTCTAGCTGCGTATGCTATAATCAGAGACATCTGTTATTTATGTCATTTTAAAGTATGAACATTTCCTACTAAAATACACACATTTATTATAGACATCTTTCTTACCGAAAAGAAAATTCAAAAAACGATACCTTTCTATCATCTTTTAAACATCTTTGTGGAAAAGACAACTTAAAAAAAGACATCTTTTCGTTATTTTTTATTATTTTGTGTTATCTGGATTATGAGGAGTTCGGAATTTTTCAACTTTGATTTATTCGCAAACTCTTGAGAGAAGCCTAATCCGTTTACTCAATGATACTTGGCATGAATTCCTATATTTAAAATGATATTACAAGTTTCGTTGAAATCCACTGGTATCGAACAGTCTCTTAGCAAGTTTAATAGTAAGTTCTAATAGTAAGTCCATATTATCAAAATAAAAATCATATAATGACAAACAACAAATAATGTAATATCAAAATTTATATGATTTATATGAATTGATATGAAAATATAGGTTGCGTTCGGATAGCACGCTATCCAGTGGCGGATACGAAGGGGGGGCAGAGGGGGCGACCGCTCTCCCCAGAGTTCACTAAACAGAAAGTTAAAATTTATTTACAAAATTTGTTTTTAAATAACATTTCGTATTATGTTAATGTGTATGTAAAAATATATCTGGCTAATAAAATGCTGAATACCAGACGTCCCGGGAAAAAATATTTTATATATAATTATATAACATTATATAAAATTATATATAATTTTATATATTTGTATATAAATGGACATATTTTGTATAT
>NW_017257738.1:14525-38804 GCF_001594055.1 Mycetomoellerius zeteki
AAAAAAAAAGAAAAAGAAAAAGTTTGATCATTTTATATAATTTTTCGTATTTTTTCTTTCTCACAGCATATTTATTAAAGAAATCTGGTTTTTATTTTTGTTCACAAATAACGATTATACAATATAAAATTACTAAATTATATACTCATTATTCTCTCGCATTGCGTCTGAGAATTAACTTAAAAGAAATCAAATTAAAAGTTAATAGTTATCGCGATAAAATGTAACTAAATTAAGTTAAAAAGTTAAGAGTCTAAAATGTAACTAAGTTAAGTTAAAATTAATTAACTTTTTAACTTTTTAACTTAACTTTTATCTTTTTAATTTAGCACTACCCATCCCTGTGTGTGAAAATTATATATATTTTTATATAATTTTACATAATTATATATAAAACATTTTTTCCCGAGGTATAATAACAGAATAATTCTCTGAATTCGCCTTTGACGCTATCAGCACTATTCTATAATTTTATTGTTGTATTATGTTTATAAATGATAAATATGAAATGATACAACAGCTAATAGCGCAATTTACGAACGCAATTATAATAGAATAGAATTTATTACACTTCAGCATACACAGCGGAGAATATATAGGGTAAAACTGGATGTAACAAGAAATAGTCAAAATAGTATTATAGTAATCTAATAGTAACGCAATTATAATATAACAAAATTAAAAAATATAACACAATAAATAAATAAAAATATATAGAAAATAATGTGTCTAGAGGTAAAATCTCCAAATATAAAATTTTCTTTCATTAACTGAGAAAAAATCGTGTGTTATATGTACTACCCCTACAACACAAAATATTGTAGCAATATTTCAATAATGCGCAATATTACAAAAATTGCAGCAATATTGTTGCTATATTGAAATTATAATATTTCATTGGAAATATTGCAAAATATTGTAATTTTAATTTTGTAGAAAATATTGCAATATATTATTGCAATATTACAATTTAGTAAACGCGGTCCCGCCACGATAGGAACACGCTTCTCGTAAGGAGAAAACGTCTAGGATTCCTATAAAAAGGAATACACAAATTAAGTTGGCATCTTCTGGAGATTTCCAACTTTTTTTGGATGTGCTTTCTAGGCTCTCGAATATTTTTTAATCATAACTTTATCATATGTATTTTGAAATATGATGCTAAGCAATAATATGTTAGTAATTAATAAAACTGGAAAATTATTGAAATATTGCATGTTATAGCAATATGTATATATATGCAATATTTTATTTTTGCGGACATACTATTTTTGCCAGTCACTGTAGGAGTATTGTTACAATATTGCAGCAATGTTTTATGAAATATTGCAATCTTTTAAAATAATATTGCAATACTTCGTGCTGGGGATATACATACTAGTATATTGACATGTAACGCAGAAATATTTATTTAAAGAAAAGGATTTAATTAAATATATAGCAACATATAAATATATTTACTTATTGATAATTTTAATCATTTCTTTATATTTACAGGTGTCGATAACTTGCAGATTAGCGAAGGAGAACATTATCTCTTCTGGTACAAGAAGCTATGAATGCACGGCAAAATCCCTTAAGCAGAACATCAGCAGAGTGGCAGTAGATTAATCAGTACATGTCAGCAGACTGACGCCAATTGCGTGCACATTCAGTTTATATTTTGTCGACAGAACTTACTTATATGATTAGGCAGCAGATTGACGGCAGAAATCAAGCAGAATCTGCTAATATAACCTGATAGCAGATTAACGGCAAAAATCGATCAGACTCTGCGCAATGCTATCTGATGATAGATTGGCAGCAGATATTGAGCAGAAGCTGTTGAAATCACATTACGATTTAAATTAGAGCTCTAATTTTATTCCGTTTTTCGAAGATACGTGTAAACGTAAAACGTTTATCCGTTTATATTCGCTTTCAAAAAAACTTACTTGAAGGTAAACGTTTACATGTTTAATTAGCATATTCGTTTATAAAAGAAACATTTTTCCGAATTACGTGTTTTATTATACATTTAAACGAAAATACATTTACATATATATTTAACATATCCATCTATGAAAAACATCTTTTTGAATATTTTAACGTTTTTTAATAAAATTAAAAATCGAATTTTTTGCATTTTCTCAATTCGTCACACTCCTTAATAAAGGGAAACGTTTATATAAAAAAAAGTGAAAATATTCGGAAAAACGATTCTAATAAACGGATATGCTAATTATACGTGTAAACGTGTTTTCGTTTAAACGTATAATAGCGAGCCCTAATTTAAATCAGAGCTGTTCAAGGTATTTTTTGGTTTGAAATTGAAATATGTCGATATTCACGCTCATTACCGTTCCTATTCCTTACTTCATTGCTGTTTTGTCGTAGCGCGATGCTCGGTCTCATGGACGACACTAGTCTGAAATCATTAAAAGTTTTTGACCTGTGTCTTTAACTATGTTTTAAAATATTCTGTTACTAATATTATAAGATACCATTATTCATAATACATTTAACTACAAAAATATGAATAATAGAATACTTTTAAACATAGTGAAAGACACAGGTTAAAAATTTTTAATGATTTTAAACTAATGTCGTACCTGAGCGTCGCACGCTACTACAAAACAGCAATGAAGTAAGGAGCAGGAACGGTAATAAATGTGAATACCCACATATTTCGATTTCAAGCCAAAAAACACCGACCTTGGACAGCTCTGATTTAAATAACAAAACTGTTGTTTTGTTATTTAAATCGTAACTTAATTAATATTGAGAAACATTTGAAAAAATTTTTTTGTTTTTTAATTTTAAGGGAGTAATTTTATCTATTTTATTAAGGGCCGGTTGTTCCAGCTTTTGATAAACTATATGGTGATTTACTTATTGGATAAACAAAAGAGTAAGAGTAAGAACATAAGGGTCTGAATACAAGAATTGTCGTAATACTTATTTAGACTTAAGTTGTAGACGTAAGTAATGCACAAGCTTTCACGTATGATGTACAATTTACTGCCATGTCTCTAAGAGACTGCAATAAGTCGTACATCATACGCCAAACTTGTGCGTTACTTACGTCTACAACTTAGTCTCTAAATAAGTGTTACGACAATTCTTGTGCTCAGACCCTAAGAGAATAAGAGAATAAGTAAGCTGAAGTTTATCGAAAGGTGGAACAACCCAGCTTAATAGAAATTAATATATTTTACATCAAATCATTAGATTTTTCGAATATTTTTAAGATATCCTAAAATTTAAGTCATATGTTTGTCCTTTGTATAGCAACACCAACGACCATTTTCTAAGTACACTCGTTAGTTTCCTCTATACAAAAATGAATCATGTCTTGTACTAAGTGTACGTATAAATAATGTACAAATAATTGACACATCCGACATTTGCAGTCATTAGATTTTGATTACATGGAGAATTCGATTAATTTTACATGTGAGTTAAACGGACATTACCGACAGTATTGCAAGTATTCAGTAGTAGTGCACTTGTGTGAATTTAGCTCCCAACTTTACAAAAAAATTAACTTTCTATAGCTCATTCGAGTGCTCATCGTTTGCACATATATGCACATTTCGAATTTTTGTTTGCACACTTATAGTAAAAAAGTTATTCAAAAAACAATTTTAGGTAGCTAACATCACACTAGTCCTACTAGGAACAAATTAGTTTGAAGTAGTCTTAGGCCCGTATTCAGAACGCGCTTTTATCTCTGAAATTCTATAATATGCGTGACGTAAAGTATAGTATGTTAACGCGCTAACATCGTTGTAAGCGCGTTCTGAATACGGGCCTTAATCAATAGATTTTTGTTTGCACATTTCGAAACAGGCCGACTTTTTGTTTGCGTATTTTTAGTTAAAAAGTTATAAACAATTAAAGTTTATTCGAGAAAAGAGGGAAGGAAAAGAAGGGAATGAATGAGAGAGAGAGAGAGAAGAATCTCGAAATTCTAAAACGAGAGGTTTAGTATCCACTGCCATCGCTATTGACACTTTTAAAAAAGGAAAAGTTACATTGCTTTAATTTGAAAAAAGAAGTATTAAATTAAAAAAAAAACAGATATAAATATGTATATGTACAGAAGCGGTCATTAATGTCTTTCTACTACTGCGTTCTGAAATTCACTAAATTTTCTATAGTATACGTAACGTATACTATACGAAACACTTGCGCATTACAACTCAGCGGAAAGGCATTAATGACCGCTAGTGTACACTCAACTAACTATGACTTTTGAAATTTTGTTTATGGTGGCTGACTTGAAGAACTTGATTGGACGAAACACAAATCACCAGGTCAACATCATGATATATTCATATTTATTAAAAATACAGAACAACCCTATTTATTAACACGTTGAATGCCGTGATTAATGTTAAGGCTCAGTAATAAACTCTTATAACTCATAATATTTGGATTTAGAATAAACATGTTCTTTTAGATACGTTTAATGATTAGAATATAATAACGACGTTATGTTAACATGCACAAAATGAAATCAGCTGTATTTAAAGAGATGCACGAATTTGATTGCCAGTATACATATATCTATCGAAAATTACATTTATCGTATATTATTGTACGTACAGTTTTAGGCCAATATTACATGCGTTCGTTTTTTGTCGTACGACAGATATTTCAAGCGTATTAATTGGCTGCGAAACAGAGAGGCTCTCGGACCTCTTTGTCTTATAACCAATCAACAGGCTTGAAAAATTTGTCGTACGACAAAAACGAACGCATGTAATATTGGCCTTAGACAGGTTTACCCCGGATCTACAATAGGATTTTAAGTCTTAAACCATAAGAAATGAGCGAATCACAGTTGATTATTCCCCTCGGATTCGACTGTAATTGGTCAATTTCTTACGACTTAAGTCTTAAAACACCTATTGTAGATCCGGACTTAGGCCGGTATTCATAGTCGATTCTTATTTCAAGACCGTCTTAAGTAGTGTCTTAAGACGCTAATGTGGCTTTCTGATTGGTTCGTGACTTCTTAAGATCATACTTAAGACGGTCTTGAATATAAGAACTAACTATGAATACCGGCCTTAGACTCGTGTAATACTAACAAGGCCGGTATTCATAGTTGGTTCTTATTTCAAGATCGTCTTAAGTAATGTCTTAAGACGCTAATGCAGCTCTCTGATTGGTTTATGACATTTTAAGATTGAACTTAAAACGATCTTGAATATAAGAACTGATTATAAATATCGGCCTAAGAGCCAAAGTCCGTACGGCATTTAACGTGTTTCTATTGAAGAATAAAACGATGTTTTTTATGAAATCGCAATGCATAAACATACTTGTATTTAATATAATTAATTCATATTTAATAAAACTGAATAGCCGTATTTGTATTAGCAAATATTCGCTCCTGATATTTGCGTCTCAAATTGTAACGCCTTAATTTAGTAAGTGCTGTTATAATTGAAGAAAATGAACGACGAATAAATAAGTAAGTGAATATAAAGTAATTAAAGTAAAAAATAAGTAAGAAAGGATATACCTTATTAATTATATCGCAACTTATTTAACAAGAAAAAGAAAAATAAAGACGTACCATAAACGCCATATTTTTGTTTTAAGCACAATACAATATATTATCTATCAAGCATCTTAAATCCAATGCGATGTACAATTTTGTTCTTTCTCAAAATAAAGAGGAATTAGAAACATTCGCAAATCTAAACGATATATTGTGTGTTTTTTATGTGTACCTGATACTAATCTGATTTGTGATCTTATTTATTCGAACAAATGTTTTAATAGATTTTATGAATTGCTAAAAAAAGTTTTAAAACATTATTCACTCTTTGAGCACTTAACCTTACGTATTTTTTTTTGTCATTACAGGGATACTAAAGTGAAATAAATATCTATATTTTTTCAGTGATATCTTTGAATTGGTTTTACAAAAGTACAAAATTATGGTATGCACGGGGATAAATATCTTAACACTTGAAGTTGCACGCATATCAGAGAAGGTATTAAAAGGAATAAGAAGAAGGCATGAGAAGGAACGGGAAGACATGAAAAGGCATTTGTATCCCCGTGTGTATACGATTAAAATATGTACAACAATGAAGAGAGTGACAATCAATTTCATATTAAACGAAAAAAAATAAGAAATATTGACGACGCCGACTTTTACGAAAGTTAAATTGGTGTATAGAGGTTTTCGATATGTTGATTTGTAAATCTGAAGACAAAATTATGAAAAACAAAATGACAGAGCCAATACGGAGAATCCAAAAAAACTAATCAAAAGTACTTTGAAATTTTTAAGTTATCCCCCAGCTTACCGTCTAAAGAGGATAAAAGGGCATCAATCTGGACATAATTTTAAAAGCCTGTGAAATCTGTAAGATTTGAGACTAAAATGATTACAATTGACTCACATAATTCTCGAATATCAAATTGTCAAGTCATACATGGGTCACACTGTACAAATAAATTGCAATATGAACTCATAAGCAGCAGACGGCAGCTGAAAATTTTTTTACAACTATTTCAAATATTGACTTGTTAAATTATTCAATAAATTTTGCGGAGACTTACGGAGACAATTTTGTGCATCAAAATGATTATATCTAAACCAAAAATATTTTTTTTTAATAAACAGTTTAAACCAAACTTAAACCAGAAACAAATATCAGACCTAAACCAAAAACAAATATTAGTTCGTATCAGCCAAGTATTTGATTAGATATAGAACATAAAGAGTACAAAATGATTATATTAATTGATCTTCAATTTACGATATTACTACTAATTTTTAACAATAAACCATTTCTCTGTAGAAATAAATGTTAAAAATCTTTAAAATAGAAATCCCATTACATTTTCAAACAAACGATTTGAACATTTATAGCATATTTTAGCGAATATAATACCATATTTGCAAAATGCTATAAAATGCGTGTATGAGGTTGCTCGACTTTAAGGAAATATTTTCAAATTATTACTAATGAATTTAATAAAAAATTAACTCTATTACATATAATACATATATTACATATTTGAGATAAATATTTCATACGATTTTGATACTCTTTTAAAAACTTAAAAATTTGACTTTTGACCAGCTTTTTTGGATTCTGATCCACTGTGCGCTGTAGCGTCTCTTTCATGACATGGTAGTGTCCCTTTCATAATAATATAAAAAGGTTTTTAATGTACTGAACTTCAAAAATATACTTGACGGGAGCCGCTACCGCGTCTTCTGACCTCTGTTGATTGTATTGTAATATAAAACGTTATAGACTATAGTAGATATTACAAATGTGCGCATTTTTTTTTTACAGTAATGAATACAAAAATAAACATCTATTTTGGCAACTCCATAAAATTAAAAAATCAGAAATAATACATTCTTGGTTTTGTCTTGCTATTACACTGATTAAATTTGTTAACGTTAACTATATACACTTTGTATTTATATATTGGGTAGTGCAAATGTAATAAAATTTTCACAGGTTTGTACTTTTTGTGTGAATGATGTCTTTAATGCTTTATTGGGTAAAACTTCAGAAAATGGACGACCTCACCAATTCCAATAAAATGACATATATGTTGTCAAGGTCATGACTCTAACTCAGAGAATACGAATGTCTAAAACTCCCAAATAACGTCTTAAAAGAGACTTCTTTAAGATTTATTTGAAAAGACAAATAAACAAACAATAATAGCCCTAACAGCACATGACATCCTGCGTATCATCCTATTTTTCTACTGATTGTACTGTGATCATCTCAAACGACTCTAACAAACTGAGATTAACGCAATAATATCTCGTATAGTATCATTCAGTTGGAGCTTGCGACGCGAACAAACCTCATGTTCCAACATGCTACTTCCCCTCGAGACTGGGAGTCGATTGTGTATCTCGAAATAAGGTGAAAATTATAAAAGTGAGCAAATTCACTAGAATACTCATAATTTAATTGGTCAATAATTAGTGAAATTTGCTCACTTTTGTAATTTTCACCTCATTTCAAAATACGCAATCGACTCCCTGGCCGGAATCGTTGTTACCTCGATGGCGAGCGCCATACCAAATTAGAAGAAGAAGAAGAAGAAGGCTGCATTCCGTTTTATGCATGATGTGCATAATGCATCATTTATTCTTGTTTAACATTCGGTGAATAACAAGGATAAAAGATGCATCATGCGCATCATGCGTGAAACGGAACGCAGCCGAAGTCGATTCTCTTTTCTGTGACATGCGAAACAACGTAACCTAAATTTCAAGAGCAGTTCTGTTATGCAGAAAACGTTGATTTATGGCTGGAAGAGATATAAAAAATGTATTTAAAGCCGAAAATGAAGCTGAAGTAGGATCGCGACAAAGGTTTTGTATCACTCTTATACGAAAATGATTCTATTGGAAATTCTCATGAAAGTTCTTGTTTCTGTCATTTTAATCTATCATCCCATTACTTATAATGCTAAAAATTTTTCATGTAACGTTCTTAAGCAATAATATTTGAAATGTATATAATGATATACATATAATCCATAGATATTCCATACATATAAATTTTTCTTTTAATCTATTTTTTTTAATCTATTTTTTTCTTTAAAGTAATATGTAAAATGACTTTTGATATTATTTTATAGGTATAATGCTTTTGCTACTTTCATTAATAAAAGATTGAAAGTCTAATGCGACAAAATAAAATTGACATAAAAAAGTGGTTTTGCAAAGACACAAAAAATACCATCAGATAGGATAGGGTACACTAGCAGAATGTAATTTTGCACGTCACTATAAAAAATTATTTATATAAAAATAATTTATGAATTTACAAAATTTAATTTTAATCTTAAAAAGATCAATTATTAATTTAATAAGAACTTAATTTAAAATAAAATTTTTTTGTAGATTCGAAATTCCTTCACTTCAATTAACGTATATAAAACGAACGAGCATCTTTCTCAAGTTATATTGGAGAATTATTTTTGCTATCTGTTGGGCTATATTTTTGTTACCCTTCATCGCAATATACGATTCTTTGGTAAATAGGAAATGTTTTTTTCTATCAGTTTATAAAAATAACATTTATAATCTAAAAATTTGTATTATATAAAACATCTTTAAATGTAACTTTGATTTATATGTACAATGAAAAGTTATTATTCTTATATGTATAACTTTCTAATGTATAAATTTTAATGTTGAATATTTTAATTGATTTCTACAGAACGATGTTATGATAATTTATCATTTAATTTGTAATTCACAATTTAGAAATTAACATAATATTTATAATTTCGTTTTCAAGTATTTGATTTTTGCAAATACCGAAAAAAACCGTTTAACCTTTTTATTAAAATATTTCTAAAGATTTCTAAAGTTTTATTTTAATTATATCCCATACAGCACAGAAAGTTTTCACAGAAATATCTCAGAAATGTTTCAACTGAAAAGTGAAACATTTTATAAAAGTTGCGAAATATATCTGCAACATTTTTGAGACAGCTCTGGAATATCCAGAGATTGCCGCATTAGACAGCTCAGCAAAATGTCCATGATTCCTGCACATGAAACCTTGTTAAAAGGTTGCTGAAATGTTACAGAAAGAATCTGCAATCTTTTTGAAATATTACTAAAAAGGTTTCAGCTATTTCTAATATTTCAAAAATGATATTTAAATATATATTTAATTGATACTTAAATAATATTTAAATTTATTATATCGACATAATAAATTTAAATATTATTTAAGTATCAATGAAACATATAATAATTTAAATATCATTAGAAAAAATAGAGATTTATAAAAAGGCAATGAGCCTAGCACGCTGACAGTGCAACTAGATTTTTACTTTAACATTTACAATACGATAATTCTCCAAACGTTTCGATTCTCACAGAAATATCCTCAGTAAACAAAAAACTTAGAATAACATAGTTCTGGTCTTCATTATTAATATTGATATGCTGTTCTATTAATCTTCAAACTCTTCTTCCGTTAAAAAGTTGTCAAGATCTTATTCCAACGTCGGTTATTTACTCTGAGTAATCCTTGGAGTAACCGACGTTGGAATAAGACTTTAGCAACCGGAAGAAGGTTTGAAGGTTCATAGAACAGCGTATCAATATTAATAATGAAGACTAGAATTATGTTATTCTAAATTTTTTGTAAATGTTCTAAGTTTATTGTAAATATTAAAATAAAAATCTAGTTGCACTGTCAGCGTGCTAAACTCATTGCCTTTTTATAGACACTCTGTTTTTTCAAATTATATTTTATTGAGCTTTTGAAGACTTAGTTTTAATTTAAATATTATTTCTGAAGTACTTAAAATTTATTAAGAGTTTTGTGATCTGTTTACAGATTGAAATAAACTTAAAGTATTTCTCAAAAATGATAATTATATCGCCAACTATTTTGATTAATTGATCACGTTGTATGTATAAGCACATATACGTACATAATCACTATTAAAAAAATCACTTACACCTGCAGTTTCCACGCAATATCATTATTCATATACAAAAGTTTTTCGCAATTAAAGCAGAACAAGTTGATAACATCAAAATGACGTTAAACTAAATCATGATTGATCAAAAAATGACTATTATAGCAAACATTTTGAAGCCATTTTTTAACGTCATGATGATTTTTTATTCTGTTTGGATATGTTTTTCAATTTATTGCATATGATAGATTTTAGAAACACTCCTGTTGAAACATTTTATGTGACATATTGCAGATGACATATTGCAAAATCCTTTCAGAATTATTGCACATGACAGAAAGGTTGAAACATTTCTGAAAATTTTCCCCAACAATCGGTGCTGTATAGGATCCTATGTGTATCCATTGGGGCTGTGTGGTCTCCTTTTATCAATATTTACCAATTATTATATACTTATGTTAATTAATTAACATAATAAATAATTAACATAAGTATATAATAATTGGTAAATATTGACAAAAGGAGACCCAGCCCCAATGACCTTGACCTTGACATATGTTGTCAAAGTCATGACCCTGAGTGACCTCCAACAGATTTTAGCCGTCGCTCGTTATTTGTTGAAAAGTTATTATATTACCAGTCAAAGTTAGTAATTATTTCCCTCTGCTTTACATGAAGAATCAGATAACTTTAGACAGGGAGAGAAGTACGAGATGGACGAATTCAAGGAATACAACTTTCCACGCGAAACGATTTTCACCCCACCTAAAGTTATCTGACTCTTCATGTAAAGCAGGGAAATAATTACTAACTTTAACTGGTAATAACTTTTTAATGAATAACGAGCGACGGCTAAAACCTGGTAGTGGTCACTCACAGTCATGACCTTGACAACATATGTCAAGGTTATTAGGGCTGGATACCCTTTTGTCAAATTTACTTAATAATTTTAATATAGATTTTCGTTATATTAAATCTCTGTTGCATAGGAAGTCAGATGTGCCTATATTGTTCTACTGGTAGCTGGATATTGGGTGACAGAATGTCTACCAATAGGAATCACATCATTAATACCTGTAGTGTTATTTCCACTATTTGGTATTCTTAGTACTCAGGAGACATGCATTTGCTACATGAATGATACCATCATGGTATTTATTAGCGGTTTGATACTCGCTATTGCCACTGAACATTGTAACTTGCATCTGCGGATTGCTCTGATCGTAATGAAGATGCTCGGGTGCAGCCATGCAAAACTTCTCGGTGGTCTTTGCACAGTGACCACTTTTATATCCATGTGGATCGCGAACGCAGCAGCTACTGCCATGATGGTACCTATTGCCTTTGCGGTACTCCGTGAATTGGAGAGGGTCGGTGCAGTTGAAAAGTATTATTATACAAGTTATTGTATTTTCATTACCAAGATTATATAATGTAACAAAACATAATTAACGATGGATAATTTTAATCAAATGAATAATCATTTCTTGTAACACGATATAATGTTCATGTTTAATAAAATGTTAATAATAATAAGGATCATCACGCACCAACATTACTTTGAGTAAAACTTAAAACTTTCTTTCTTTTCCTCTCTCTCGGCTTTGAAGAGGAAAAGTGAGAGTTTTAAGCCTAAAATTTTAAGCTTAAAGTCAAAGTAATATTGATGCAACCGGGCCTAGATGACAACTGCATAATCATAGCATAAAACGGGGAGTACAGACTCTTGCATAACGCATAACACGTAATGAATAAGAAAATGTACCAATCAAAGTCCTTCGTTTTCTTCCTTTCCATGAAATAAGGAACTCTGACACGCATTCTACAATAAGCCATTAATTATAAATCAGAAGTAAGAAGCTGGAAATTGACCAATCACAGTCATCAATTTCCAACTTCTAACTTCTGATTTATGACTAATGGCATATTGTAAAATGGCCACGACACATATTCTACAATAAGCAGTTACTTAATCTTTAAGTCTTAAGTTATAAGAAATTGACCAGTCATATATAGTAAAATATGAGAAAAATAATCGACTATGATTGATCAATTTCTTATAAGATTTAAAGTTTAAGTAATGGCTTATTGTAGAAAGCCTATAATTGGTTGAATTTCTTACGCCTTATGTATTATGTGTTATACAAGAGTCTGTACTCCCCGCTAGACCAATAAGTAAATCAATATGGCGCTTTTATGTCGGATGATCGTTGGTCCAGCGGCCTTATGCTATACTTATGGAGCTTACGTCATTTTATGTGTGATGACCCTAAAGCGGGGAGCACACAGACTCTTACATAACGCATAACACATAAGGCATAAGAAATTCATCCAATCAGAGTTCTTTATTTCATGGAAAGGAAGGAAACGAAGGATTTTGATTGGTTCATTTTCTTATGCATTACGTGTTATGCAAGAGTCTGTGCTCCCCGCTTAATGCTTTTGAGGCTTCTACGGATACTTTTTATGGAAGCTATGCTTTTTGCGGATTATCTTAATGTCCAAATCTATTATTAGAATGCTAACGTTTCGTGAACATTAAGATTCATTTCATCAAGGTTTTGATAAAATGAACATTGCAGTTTTCTTCATCAATTTTAAGAATACTTTCAATAAAAAAAAATATTTAAGACCATTCTATTATTTCGCAACTTTGAGAAATTTGATAAAATGAAAAAAAAATTATCTGAACTTAATTCGCTATAATATAAGCATGATGTATATAATATAATATAAGTATGATGTATAGTATATTGTATGATGGAAAAATTTTATTTAAAATTTAATTATTAAAATTTTTAACATTTAAAATGATTTTTTCGATCTTTATCTTAACTTTTTTTATCGGACTCTATATTTAATCCTTGGAAGCTCGAAAGATTATGTGTTTAGTCAGGGATCGGCAGATGAGCACTACTCGTGGGAGTCTAGCTGCTCGCGGGCAATAGTTGAACGCATTGGGCAATAAGTAATATGATTGCTACAATTCACTTGATGTTACAAATGCTTTGAAGTATTTTTTAGTTGGTCAATTTGTGAAATTCTTTCTTTCGATCAATCAAGAGCTTCTGATCAATCAATCAAAAGTATTTCTAGCATCAAGTGGATAGTACCCGAGGAAAAATAATCAAGAGTGTGGTAATAATCACACGGAAGGTACAGATACCTAAAAAATAGGTAGATGAGATACGAACACAAAGAAAAGACACATAACTACTAACAAGGGAACTGTTGGAACTGATCCTCACCGATTTTAATGAGCTTTGAATGTTGTAGAGTAAGCTTGGAGCCGAGTTGTACATTTTGACCGATTTTGTCTCCCGTCGTCCTTACTCCTTTTGTCTCATAGCATTTAAACTGCACGTGGAAACATAGAACGAGTTCAGGGACAATATTAGCTGTAAATCAGGGCACTATAAGACTGTAGAACTTTGAAACATATCGCGTTCACTGTTTTACTTTACAGAGTTTTATTATTATTAATATTATTTGGATGTTAGAAAATTAAAAGTAACACTTAAAAATAGAAGAGGCATGTTATACTATGAAACAAAATGAGTAGGGATGATTATTGAAACGGTTTCATAAAGTGATATTTAATTATTATTAATATACATTTCAGACAGATTTCAATTATTTAAGCAGAACAGTATGCAGGATAATTCAGAACAACCCTGTCCCTGACCCAAGTAGAACACAGAAGTCATGAGGACATCATCATGACCTCATTCGTCACTTATAAGTCAATTTTTAGGTATCAAATGACATCATATGACTATGTTCTACCTGGGGAAGAGACGTATTCCGAATTCTAAAACGATTTTTTCTTTACGAAAATTTGGTCCGAAGCTTGGTTTTCAAATTACAAGAAGAAATATTATAGTTGGCGTATCACGGATCGCGTATAAGAGACGGGCAGGAGCGGCACTCACGGTTAGACGCGGGCGCTTTATGCGCGGGGCGTACACTGACCGGACGCATTCACACGTCTATAAAAACACGTTCTTTTTTACCTTTCCCCTCTAGCACACTATCTCTTTGTCTTTCACTTATTTTGAATATGCTAATTTCGTTAAATTATAAATTAGAATGATGAAATTAAAATGAATATTGAACCCTTTGAGTATCGGATTGTTTTTTAATTACATTGATAAAGTTATTAGAGAAATGTCATAAAAGAGCGAAATTAGATAATAATTACGTGCGATAAGCATTATAAAATCATTATTAACATACAATTATTTCAGTACATCGAATTCTAAGAGCGTTTCTTACAATTCGACGTACTGAAATACTTGTTTGACTTAATTGTATGTCAATAAGCGTTAGAATACTTGTCGCATGCAATTATTGTCTAATTTCTCTTTTACGAAAATTTCTCTAACAATTTTATCTACTCTATCGCGCTTATAACATTTATTAATGCTTATGGGAAGTCTTATAAGAAACGCGATCGCGCTTCTTGGCACTCAAAGAGTTATGAATGTTTAAAAAAAATGTAGGCCAAATACACTTAAAAGCTTATTATTACCTTAATTATAAAAATTGTTATTACCTTGTAAAATGTTCAATGATTCCATTTTGCTCTAGCTTCTTGAAACAGACGGAGGAATAGGTCTGGTTGCACCGTAAGCCCGTATGAGGATCCGGGCTAATAGTGCTCGACACAACTTGTTTACTGTAATTTACTTACTGTTTACTGTAATTTACTTTCATCACTCAAATATTAAATGTCTTCAGTACGTAGATATCAAGTATCACATATTTCCACAATGAGATTCTTCTTTTATAAATTGCCACGTTTCAACATTGACTGTGTTCAACAGAGAAAACCGCTCACTGAGGGGATTAATCTATAATTAATATAATTATTTATTATAATTCGTAATGTAAAATAACTTGTCTATTATAGATAATCTTTAATATTTTTTAAACGTGTTTTTATAGACGTGAATGCGTCCGGTCAATGAATACGCCCCGCGCGTAAAGCGCCCGCGTCTAACCGTGAGTGCCCCTCCTGTCCGTCTCCTATACGCGACCTGTGATACGCTAACTATTTCTTCTTATAATTTGAAAACTAAGCTTCGGACAAAATTTTCGTAAAGGAAAAATCGTCTTAGAATTCGGTTAGGAATACGTCTCTTCAGGGACACCTGGGTTGTTCTGAATCACCCTGTATATTGTATGTGTGAAAGATAACACTCAATTTAATTAAAATCATCAGTGACATATTTGACTGGTTTTAACAGTGACAAACTACCATTATTATTATTGTTGTTGTTGTTGTTGCTGTTGTCATTGTTGTTGTTATATAAAAGCTCTTATTTCAATAGTTGCTCCATACTGATGGATTGTATTGTATTTGCCTTTTACACTATGTCGCGCTATGTCATCGTCAACGCGTATGAGACGTACGGAGCGCGTATATAGATTCGTTTTCGTTCATATTTAAAAAATAGTTTTTCGGAATACAATTATAATACACATCGTCGTTTTCAACGTAAAATGCTCTTTAATTTTCGTTATATAAAAATTAAAAAATTTTTGAAAATAGGGGTTTAGGACGTATTTAATAAATAAATAATTTTAAAAAATTTCATTTTTATTATAGTTCTAAAGTACTCTTGAAGCCATTCAATTTTCATTTTGGGAAATTTTTTCTATCTCTTATAATTTCGACAATATTTGCTTAAAAAAAAACCGATTTTTTTTCGAGCGGGTTTCATCCCCTAAATCTCGAGATAAGCACAAAAAATATCTAATATTTTTTCATGCTCTACAACCAAAGCTTATTAAAAGATCAGGGTTAGTTCCGATGGTTCCCTTGTAAATGACTCTCGTCCACTTATCTTGCAAAAGATCTTCTATCTGATATCCCAGTACAAAAATTATACATAATTAAAAATATATTTAAGAAAGTATATAAAGAGTATAAAAATATATTAAATAAAGTAAAAATATAAACATTTATGAAATGTAAGAACATTTATTTTGCAATATTTAAAAGTCTTTTTGCTTGAGATAAAATTTCTGCTAATTTTAAAAGTGTTGTTCTTGTATTGCGTTTGTATCACATTGCCTCCGCGCTGCGGAACTTCGTCGAATTCGCAAGCGCCGAAATTGATTATATTTATAACACTTCAGCTAAACTGCTAAAGAATTTAGTAGTATAACAGTGTACTATAGAGATTCAAGACTGTACATGCATTGTATGCACGAAGCTATTTTTGCAGAAAAAAAAATGAAATGTAAATCTCTCTTGTAGGAGTGAATGTTAATGGGGCATCTAAATTATTCCTACAGTAGGAGTGAAAATTCACTCCAAACGAAGTAGTGTTCCTATAATAGGAACACTAAAACAAAGTGATCTCCCATTCACTCTAGCAAATAGTGACACATTTCAACTACACTCTAAAAATTTAGAGTGTAGTTATTCATTTTAAAAAGTAACGCGTTACTGTTAAAGTTACTTTTTGCTGAAAATAACTCGTTATCGTTATTAGTTACTCATTTTAAAAAGTAACGCATTATCGTTACACATTATTAAATTGTAGTGATATTACTATGGTTCTATTCATGATTGCATTTCAAAACCGAAAAAGCTAACGGAGATTGGTTCGCAAAATCACATCTGTACACAGAAATACTCAAGCGTTAAGATCTGCTTCGACCGAAAAATAGGATTCCTCTTGTTTAGTTAAAAGTAAATAATCGCGCGAATGCATATTATCGCTTCTAACAATATACATAAAGAGATGAGGTCATGCATTAACATAAAGAAATTCCCTTCATTAGATTCGTACCGGAATTTCGTCAATTTATATCATAGTGAATCCGCGTTATATAGAATTAAATGTGAATATTATTTTAGATATGACGACAAGTACTTTATGTCTTATAAGCATGTTAATCCTTGATCAATCCACATGTAATTCTATACAACGGATTCATTATGACATAAATTGATGAGATTTTGATACAATCCTGAAAAGGGAAATTTATTTAAGTTGACTATGCATAATCTCATCTCTACATATTTTTAAAATGCGATAATATACGTTTGATTATATTTTTTACTTATGACAATTATAGTTGTAGAAGATGATCCAAATGTGAGTCAAAACATTTTATTTTTATATACTTATTTAACAACATTTACATGTATACACGTGTACAGTATTGATTCCTTAGGTATTTGCTTGTACTGGATTTATATCTTTAAAAACTAATTTTATTGTCTTGTTTAAAATCTATAATTTTATTGTTTTTACAGCAAGGACTTGGGAAAGTGTTTGATATAAAGAAAGATCCAGAGGATCCGGAAGCTGAAGCGTGAGTATTAAATAAATTTAAAAAATCTTATATTGGTAAATCTTTACATTAGAGGACACCTCTTCGATGATCTTGACTTTGGCATATGTTGTCAAGGTCATCGATGAGTGATGTTGAATTAGCATCGATTTGACGTTAATCGATCAACCATTTCTGGCTAGGCCGAAAAACCAGCTTATCCCCGACGTGTCTATAGCCTCTACTGCTACTGTTCATTGTAGACGACGCGTTATATTTTAGTAAATTAAGATAATTTTACAGTACATCGTCGAAAAAGAATTTCTTTCCTTAGGGATATAAAACCGACAAACTTAACAAAAGCTTATCTGTTTGCGGCGGCATACGCCTCGTCCTTTGGAGGTACCGGAGCGATTGTAGGTACACCGACGAATCTTGCCTTTAAAGGTATCTACGAATACAATTTCCCTGCTGCTGACCCAATCACTTTTGGCAATTGGATGGCTGCTTCGATTCCGCAGATGGCTACTAATTCTTTTATATTATGGCTGTATCTGCGAATCACTTTTTTGGGATATCTGAGGCCATGTAGCAAGGATGCTGAAATGGCAAGAATTGGTGTAGAAGGCGAGGCCATCGCAAATCAAGTATGATATCGTCTCTTTATAGAGTTATAGAGTACATAGAATCATTTTTTGTAATCAATCGAATAAATAATAAAATACACTACTCAACAAAGAGTGAGGAACACTTCAAATAGAACACAAAATTAGTCATGAGGACATCATCATGACCTCATTCGTCACTTATAAGGAGATACCGTCAATTTTTAGGTATCAAATGACATCATCATGACGTTCTGTGATACCATTATGATTTAATTATGACTCCGTGTTCTACCTGGGACTTTGGAAATGCTTAAAATTTGTACAATTCAGCTCATAAAATTCACTTTGTACAACTTCAGATTGTCGAAACTCGGTGAGAAATCATCGTAGACAAAAAAATAAAACAGCATTTTGAAGTTTGAAACTTGTACCTAGCATGCGTTGGCCGTTTTTTATATTTTTTATTTTTATAGTTTTATAAACAATGAATAACAACATGGCTATGGAAGTCAGCGCGAAAATAGTACGCAAATCAACAAAAAATACCGATTTTAATAATAAGTCAATATAACGTGATATAACAAGAACGTTTCAGTTCTAGATTTGAGCTATCTTCAACATAGTATTACAATCAAATAGTAAAAAAATACAATAAGGATCACAATATAGTCGCATTTACTACATTACCAAATTTTATGTTGCATCACGTCGCCCAAGGGAGAGATAAATACAATCCACGTTTTATAATGAATACAAAACGAAAAATCCTTTCCATCCAGTGTGCAATAGACTCACCTCCATTGTAACGACAAGATGCTCAAAACAGTAAAATTTTGGATCGTTAACAATTAAATGAACCAAATCGAAGAATGTCATAATTAATAAAATAGGTTGGTAAACTCGTCAGAGATCAAATCAAAGTGGCAACATGTACATAAAATAACGAATTATGATGTAGGTTAATCCATATCAACTTAAACTTATAAATAGTTAACTAAATCATAGTATGCCTGATTTAAACCCTTTGTATCTGTTTTCAAATTAAAATCATTGCTTTGACGTTTGATATGTATAATTTCAGAAATAAAACGTTTGATAGAATTTTTCTACATCCAGAATTTCAGATTAGACTAATCAAATTTATGATTGTGATGCATCCTATGATTGGTAATCACAGAATGGATTGACGTTTTCCTCCAAATATGATTCATATGAGAAGCAGACTTTCAAAATACGTTTTGTCCAAAATTTATAATTTTCAGAAAATGAAAAAGAAAGCTACAAGAAAACTAATGATATTCGTCAAATCAATTTTGACCACGTGATCCTTTTTGTCGCTGAAACAGCCGGTTTGCATGAGCAGTTCATGAAATTGTATTATAAGGGGATGCTGAAGTGATGCCTAGTTCAGACTGGAGTAATTTACAGTGGCGTAAAAAAAAAAACGCCTCACTGGTTAGTTGCTGCTCCGCTGCTTGACGCTTGCTGCAATGCTGCGTCGAGTCTGAACTAGGTGTGATGCCCAAACTTGATCGATGTCAATAGTACAGATTTTGTTAATTCCAAATATAAAAAGTTGATGATATAAGTGACGTAGGGCGAGATTTTTAATTCATCGATTGATCAATCGCATTATGCGCAAGTACAACTTTTACGGAACAAAAGTACATTTGTGCACAGTGCGATTGATCAATTGAGGAATTAAAAAACTTGCTCATTTTTTATTCATTTTTTACATTATCGTTCTGTCTTACTCAAACGCATACATCTATCCTTATTTAACATATTGCAACGCCATCTTTTGCAAGATCGAACACCTACTGCTAGACACAATGATTGCTTTGTTTACCATTCCGAATCTTCGCTCAGCATTTGTATACACATAATTTGCAGATCAATAATAGCGTACGTATACAAAAATACGTGTCTCTTAGATTTTTGTGTTTAACAACATATTTCAAAGAGAATCAAATCGATTTCGGACAGTTGTGAAACGTCCCTTGTGAGTTAGGCCCGTATTCATAGTCAGATCTTATATTTAAGGTTTCCTTAAATTTATCTTCAGATGCTCTACGAATTATTTCATTGGCTACTGAGCATCTAAAGATAAATTTAAGGAAGTCTCAAGTATAAGGTCTGACTATGAATACGGGCATTAGTTCCTATATCTGGTATACTTTAGTTACAGGTATGTACTAAAAATGTCCCGCAATACGCTTATGGTACAGTTACGGTCTGTGAACAGTACCAGTACGCAACCAGATATATAATACTATCGATAATCCGCAGTAATAAAATGGTGCGACTCAACATATATACAGTAGATCAAACATTCTGTCCGTAGCTTGAAGCCAGAAATTGATAGTTTATGTGGCGTTTAGGACCCGTAATGTCTCTTTCTATTTTGATGAGAGCAGTGTGATATAAAGTGAAATAGCACCAGTCCTAAACGCCACATAACTAATTTCCGACTTTATCCCCCACCACTAAAAATCATATTTGGGAAAAGAAATGCTTGGTCTATGTATATATGACTACATTTACACGGCACCTTTAATCGGGTTTAATAACATCCGCAGTTGTGAAACTGACCAATCACAGTCGTGCCATTCTTTCGAGAAATAGCTATGATTAGTCAATTTCATAACTATGTTATTAAACCCAATTATGTATACCGTGTAACAGAGGTCTATGTCGTTAGTGCGACGTTAAACCCCCTCGTCACTTGATTACATTTATACTCTTAGGGCCAGTTTCACCAACGCCAGTTAACTTAATCGGCCGTTGACTGACCAATCGCGTTTGCTGTTTAGTAGAATTGACCAATTGTGATTGACAGTTAATCATCGCTTAGGCTCAGTTCCAGAACTCACGGTTAACTCTTAACCGAAGTTCAACTTATTCATTGTCTCTTTCCAATTCTAGAATTAGAAAGAGATGAGAAATAAGTTGAACCTTGGTTAAGAGTTAACCGTGAATTGTGAAACTGGGCCTTAATCGGCTTGATGAAACTGGCCCTTAATCGGGTCTAATAACATCCGTAATTATGAAACAGGCCAATCACAGTAGTTCCATTCTTCTGAGGAACAAGTATGATTGGCCAATTTCATAACTATAAATGTTATTAAATCCGATTAAGCGTGCCATATAATAGGCCAACCATCCGTCCGGCATACCCGACACTTTGGGTCACAACCCGACTTGCATCTTGCATGTGCGTATACGCAATCACGTGTGATTACTGCCAGTAGAAGGGGTGCCTCAAAAAATATGGCATATTTAAAAACTTTTTGGATAAAACTTCTCAATGCAAAAAAATTTCAAAGAATGATTACTTTAGGACAGATTTAATTATGTAATTAACAAAGAAAGGTTGCTTTTTTCTTTTTCTCTTTATTTTAAAGGACCCCATCATTATCTTATGGAAATTGGGTTTCGGCAGAATTGTCTGAAGTTTTGATATGTTGTACCTTTCGGCATCCTGAACAAATGTCTCCATAGGCACAACCCCCGGGAATCAATCATTCGCCCGCTATGAATCAGCAAAGTAAAGGTTAATAGGTAGGCCTAACTATCGGGTTATATATCACTCACTTTCTCACTCTGACCTTCACTCTTACCTTCCTCCACCTCAAACACTTCTCAGTAAAGCAGTGGATGGATATTTTATGTTATTCTCATAAGGAGCGTATCCTAGAAACCATAAAACGCTGGATTCAATACTCACTTATTATTGCAAAACTTATTATGTAAAGCTGGTACAAGAATATTAGGAGCAGAGAATGTTACTAGCGTTTCATGATTTCTAGGATACGCTCGTTATGAGGATAACATAAAATATTCATCCATTGTTTTACTGAGAAGTATTGAAGATACTGAGAATAGAGTATGAATGAAAAAGCTCACATTCTAGTAGAGAGGATTTTGAGTCAACGGCTACGTTTTCAGTCCGCGATCTATACGATAGGTGTCTTTGTTTAATATACAGGGTAAACAAGGACGTCTATTGTATAGGCCGCGGACTAAATGCACGGTGTAAACGTAGCCAATAAATCCCATTAAGTGACGTTGTGAGTCTTGATCTCTACTGGAACATACGCTTGTAAACACGTACGCATGCACGCACGCGTCTAGGGAGGAGAATGGAGGTGGGGGTGAGGTGGGTGGAA
Organism: Mycetomoellerius zeteki; assembly: GCF_001594055.1. Lineage (NCBI taxonomy): Eukaryota > Metazoa > Arthropoda > Insecta > Hymenoptera > Formicidae > Mycetomoellerius > Mycetomoellerius zeteki. The sequence continues at coordinate 37,027 of NW_017257738.1, forward strand.
GGTGGAGGTGAGGGTGGGGGTAGGATATAAGAGTCCGAGAGATATATAGTCCGATTGCAGTTAGGCCCATCTATTAACTTTTACTTTGCTGATTCATAGCGGATTGGTTCCCGGGGGTTGTGCCTATGGAGACATTTGTTCAGTATGTCGAAAGCTACAACATATCAAAATTTCAGACAGTTCCATCGAAATCCGATTTCCATAAGATTATGGCGGGGTCCTTTATTTGCAAATTAATTTTTTGATAATAAAATGTATTGGTTCTCGTAGGTAATAAGTCAAAACCTTAAAAATCTAGGACCTATGACATTTCATGAAATCTCCGTTGCAATACTTTTTACGGGATGTATATTTCTATGGATATTTAGAGCTCCTGGATTTGTTCGCGGATGGTCAGAAATTCTAACGGACGTGTAAGTCTAAAAATTTAAATTTGTAAAATGTAATTATTCAATTAGAAGAATTAAATAAAGTAAAAACAAATTTTTGTATGTTCTTTAAATCGCTCCAGAATTGACAAAACAGAATCTAACTATAAGTACGATCATGAAACTTTTTCTTTAGAGCAGAAAGATGGAAAGTGAAAATTTTCTTCATTAATTATTATCAATAAGAATAGTGCGTGCGTGCGTGCATGCGCGCGTACACATGTGTGCGTGTGTATAGGGAGCGGGGAGAGGGAGAATGACGTCACGGGGGTCGCGTCACTGGGCAAGGGGAATTTGGGTGCGTTCCTTTATTTACTGCAAGTACTGATGCTATGACGTCAAAAGTGTACTGCCAATAGCGTTCCATTTTAACTTCGAGAACTATCGAGGTGTTGCAACTTTACAAATCGGAACTTATCGCAGTACGCTTCGTTCAACTAACCAAGTTAACGTACATTACGTCCACTGACCACTGTATATTATTAACATTGTTTGTTTTTCGTAAACAATGAGTGAAATACTCAATGAAAATATAATTGCATTTATTGCAACTATACTAGTAGAAATTATAGCTGAGGATGAATCAAGTGATAGTGATAGCGATACAGAAATCTACAATAAGATAATCCTTGCCATTTTCAGCTCTTTTTGCATCCTCGGGACTAACAATTATTTTATATGATTCATTAGTTTCACTATCGATTAAGGTTATCTCTAAGTAAGTAGCCATCTTGAACTGCGACTGCTTTACCTCGCTGGCTGCAGTAGTTTCAACAGGAAATGACATCAAAATTCATGATGTCATAGATCTGTACAAGTGCTTTCGCAGTACACTGTAATCCATTTTGGAACGCCGTTGGTAGTACTGGCAGTACTTGCAGTAAATAAAGGAACGCACCTCTCGTCGCGGGGTGCGGTTGTTGCGATGCATTGCCAGGTCCATTGGCTACGTTTACACCGTGCGCTTAGTCCGCGATCTGTACGATAGGTGTCTTTGTTTAACCTACAGGATAAACAAGGACATCTATTGTGTAAGCCGCGGCCTAAATGCACGGTGTAAACGTAGCCATTGATATGACGTCACGCGGAGTCAGCCGCCGCCGGACCTTCACGGTGAACCACATCCAGCGGCGCGAATGTCACATCCTATGACATATTACCACGGACCCGCCTGTGACGTCATCCCCTTTCCTAGTGACGTCACCCTTGTAACGTCATTCTCCTCCCCGCTCCTCGTGACGTCATTCCCCTCGCCTATGACGTCACCCACTCTCCCGTCGCGGACTTCCCCGCGTCCCACACACACACACACACACACACACACACACACACACACACACACACACACAC
>NW_017257738.1:38944-51055 GCF_001594055.1 Mycetomoellerius zeteki
CACACACACACACACACCGCGTAAACATGCACCAACACATAGTGGTCTAGAATCGGCCTATACGCTTAGTCCGCGACCTATGCGGTAGGTGTTTTTATTTAATTTATAGGATAAACAAAGACACCTATTGTATAGGGCACGGTCTAAATGCATGGTGTAAATGTAGCTTGTATATACTACTTTGGTCACTGCATTGGACTATACTAAAATTTCTTTCTCGTTTTCGTCAAACTTGATATCTATTTTGTTTTAAGTACAACGAGAGTATGTATTAGTTTTGTGATAAAAAAAACAGTCTTATCATAAAAATTAATTCTTTTGCGAGCGTCAGCAAAAATCAAAATAACTATATTTTCTTTTAATGAACTCGTATTTCATTTCAAACATAATCTTTATATAGAATGTTGGTGGATTCAACGCCCGCAGTCTTTATATGCCTGCTAATGTTTTTCATCCCAAAAGAGCCGATTTTTTTACACTTTCTCAGCAACGACCGTAAGAGCTTTTAACAATTACCAAGCCAAGTACGAACCTGAAACACGAATAAGCAGCAAGTTACTGACTTTGTTCTAAAAAATAAGCGAGGAATGGCTTGCTACTTGATTCGTCTTTCTGTTTTATATATCTTATGTTAGTGCTCATGAAACTTTATATGATCACAGCGTCCAGACGATTGACCAGATCGTCCGAGGGTCTGATTACTTGGGAAATCATTCAGACAAAGATGCCGTGGAGATTAGTATTTTTGTTAGGCAGTGGTTTTGCTGTATCAAAAGGCAGCAGTGTCTCAGGACTTGCTATGAAGATAGGACTAGCTTTGGTGCCTTTGAAAGAATTACCTCCTGTGCTGATGATGGCCGTTGTTCTTTTATTCGTTAGTACACTGACGGAATTTACTTCAAACGTTGGTACAGCTAATATAGTTCTGCCTGTCGTCGCTCACATGGTAAGAATTTGTCCAATGATAAGATATATTATAACTATAAATTGTTTATCAACTTTAGGAGAGCTTACTTTGTAAATTTAAAAAAAAATGTAGCAATAATATCTTTATCTTCAAATATGTTTACTTTTCGTTCATTTTTATAATTTACAAATTTTGTACGTTTCTTTTACCTTTTTACAGAATTTTATGCTCCCCGTTCAATGATCGATAGAATAATTTTTAAGAAACGTGACTTATAATTATTTTTATATTTTATTTTTGTTGTAAGTATTTCTTCGTCAAAATTGTGATTATTATTCATTTTTGTTTGTTTCTTAAAGTGTGTGGCGATGAAGATACATCCATTATATCTGATGATGCCAGTGACTCTAATGTGCTCGTACGCATTCAGAATGCCAGTCGCTACGCCGCCAAATGCAATTATAACTGTCGCGGGTCATTTACAAACTCAAATACTAATAGCAGTCGGATGTTTCCCCGCAATGTACAGTTTAATAGTGCAAGTTATTCTATTCCCTACTTGGGGAACTTTTATTTATGGCATCAGTGAGTTTCCAGCTTGGGCAGAACAACATGATATTGCCCGGAAATCATAATCTGATCATGTTGCTAATATCTTTACTTTATTATTCATGTCAGTAAATAATTATGAAATATATATTCTTTCTAATTATCTTAAATATTATACGAATAAGATTAATTATATATTTATATATTTAAAAATAAAATACTGAAAATAATTGTTATTTAGCTATTATTTAAACTTGATTTACTTATTTTATTTTATTGTCAGTAACATAATAGAGCCGATTCTTTTCTGTAGCTCCAAGGGGGACAGAGAGTCGGAATCTTATGTTATGCTTATGCTTTGTTATGCATTTCATGTGTGACAGACTATTCTAATGGCTTATTGTAGAATACGTGTAATGCGAGGTCTACAATAGAAGTCATAGCAGTCGTAGGGTCTTAAGTCATAGAAAACCAATCACAGTTGATTATTCTTCTCATATTTGATTGTGATTGGTCAATTTTCTACGACTTAAGACCCTATGACTGCTACGACTTCTATTGTAGACCCCGCATAACTGCTTACGTGTTACGACCTTACGTTTTTGCATGCGCCATGGGCTTTACCGAACGCGGTTACGTCGTGCGCAGTCGACACAAGTCGACACGAGTCGACATCCGGAGTAAAACGTAAGCAGTAAGCGAATTGACCAATCACAGTAGAGTCCATAAGGCCATAACATAAGCAGTAGCGAATCCAACATGTTGATTTCCTTACTGTTTACGTCTTACTGCCTTAAGTTTTTTGTGTGCCAGGGCCCTAAGATTGGATTCGCTACTGGCCTTACGGTCTCTATCATGATTGGCCAATTCGCTTACTGATTATGTCTTACGGCCTTACGTTTTTGTATGTGCCATAGGCTTAAAGCGGGGAGCACAGACTTTTGCATAACGCATAATACGTAATGCATAAGAAAATGTACCAATCAAAATCCTTCGTTTCCTTCCTTTCCATGAAATAAAGAATTCTGAATGCACCCATTGGTTGAATTTTTTATGCTTAAGGCCCTGTGCATAATAGAGGAAATATTAGGAACAGGAATAGATATTAAGATTTTAACCTATCAGATACCAGTTACACCGGAATACACGGTTTCTGATAGGTTGAAATCTTAATATCTATTCCTATTCCTGTTTCCTCCATTGTGCGCAGAGCCTTATATGTTATGCGTTATGCAAGAGTCTGTGCTGCGGCCATTAAGCGGGAAGCACAGACTCTTGCATAATGCATAAAGTCTGATGCTTTCGTTCATACTAATACGGTAAGTTAGTATGAACGAAAGCATTGAAATCCTATGGTTGAACTTTACCGGCACCGGCATAAGTTAACGGTTACGACCATTATAAATCAGGCTTAACGCATAAAGAGAATCAACCAATCTGAATCCTTCCTTTTCTTCCACTTCACGGAAAAGAAGAACTTTGATTGTTGAAAAGAAGGTTGATGCCTTTGTGCATTATGCGTTATGCAAAAGTTTGTCGCGGTCTCTAGAAATAGGAATAATGCCTAGTGCAGACTGAACGCAGCAAGCGTCAAGCAGCGGAGCAGCAACCAATCAAAACGCGACAATGCTAGAAGTCACTAGAATCTAGTTATGGCCGTAGCACAGACTCTTGCATAACGCATAATGTATAGTGCATAAGGGAATCAACCAATCGAAATTCTTCTTTTCCATGGAATGGGAGGAAAGGAAAGATTCTGATTAGTTGATTCGCTTATGCACTATGCGTTATGCGTTATGCAAGAGTCTGTGCTGCGGCCTTTATTTCTGAAGTAACGTGTGACGCGCCCATGAAATTGCACCGTTTATTGACTATCGCGTCACATTTTGCCGCGCGGCAAGCGTTTCTGCGTCCAGTGTGCAGGAGCCCTAAGATTTCAATCTACATATCAGTTACACCGGAATACACGGTTTCTGATAGGTTGAAATCTTGATATTTATTCCTATTCCTAATATTTCCTCCATTGTGCGCAGGGCCTTAAGGCTCCTCTGCTTATTACCGAAGAAGACGTTCGATGATATCAGAGTGTATCGTGGCAAATATTTCGTCATAATTGGTGCGCGATGAGACTCGTAGGATGGTTATTCTGCTCGTTCCTCGTGTTCGCCGGCTCGGATGCCGGCGGCCCGATTCTAGTCCTGCTTGACAATCTCGCTATTAAGGAGACTCATTCAATATTCTTCAAGATGTTACAAGGTATTCGCACGGTGTCTATTTTTCTAATCGTTTTTGACGTTCGAATCGTTGGCAGCTGTCTTTAGCAATAATAGAGTTTTTGCAATACTGTTTATCCAGATACGATGAACGCTAAGATCAGATTATCTCCTTAACAATTAATTAAAAAAAAGGATAACATGACTTTAGCGTTCATCATATTTGGATTCACATTATTGCAAAAACTCCCTAAAATGTTTCTCACGCATTACACGTTATCGTGGACGTTAAATGTACATGTGTGCAGAATATCAACTACGTCTGAGGGTATAGAGAATAATAATTATTAAGTGTTTCGATCTGTTACATTGTTTTCCACTTATACTCTGAGACCATGCCAAAATTTCAATTATTTATCCGTTTTTAATCTTCTTGAGAAACGTACATTATTTATCACATAAGATGAATATATTATTTTATTTTAAAATTAATTTTATCGAGAGTAAAAATTGTTACATATATTTTCGGTCATTGTTTAGAATACCTCTCCCCATCTAAAAATCTCAATAAAAATATATTCATTCGCATTTTCACTCAAGCCGAAAGAATCTGGCAGAAAAACGTGGCGACCTCGTGATTCGTGAAGCGAGTTATCAAGCGTTAAAGTTCGAGACTTTAGAGGTTAAGATATCTGTCATCCCGATTCGCGATACAGTGCTATGTACACGTTCTGCATTAAATAATTACACAAATTCTCTGCTTCACAAACAAAAATTCACTGCTTTACAAACAAAAATTTACTGCTTTAAAAACACAAATTCACTGCTTTACAAACACAAATTCATTGTTGATGCCATGAATTTGTGTTTGTAAAGCAGTGAATTTGTGTTTTTAAAGCAATGAATTTGTATTTTTAAAGCAGTGAATTAGTGTAATTAAAGCAAGAACGTATACATAGCGTTGTATCGAGTCGGGATAACAGATATCTTAACCTCTAAAGTCTCGAACTTTAAGGCTTGATAACTCGATTCACGAGGCCGAACGCCACGCTTTTCTGCCGGATTCTTTCGTTTTGAGTGAAAACACATCGAATGAATATCTTTTTATTAAGATTTTAGGTGAGGTATTCTAAATCCATGTAATAATCTAATGTATTTAACATTATTTAATATATTAATTTACTTATTTACTTAATGTCTTTTATATATATAATTTTTAATGACACTTATTAAGAAGTAATTGAATAAATTTGATAGAATTAATGTAATATTAATCCAGCAGCATACAATGCATGATTTTTTTTACTGGATTGTTTGTATTCTAAATTAATAAATTATTAGAATTACACTACACAGGGACGCATTCAGATTCCCACCTAAATGTTCTCCAAATAAACAAGGATAAAATGATATTTGGATAGCATTTGAGTGAGAACAGTCCAGAATGCATAATTTCTAATAATTTAATAAAATGTAAGCAATTAAGCAGGAAAATATGAATTATAATGTTATTGGCTTTAAATAATAGATATGTTCTAATATAATTATAATAAGTTTGACAATTGGGAATTAGCGCTGTACTATGTGCACAATAAATTTTCAATATCATTAAATTGTATCTCTCATATTTAATTAAAAATTAGTTTACATGTTTCGGTTAACTTTTTAGCCATTTTTAGTACATACAGATGATTCTGTAGTGAGTAATAAGATGTGTTAGACGATAGTATTTACATGTTTAATGTTTCACCATTTAATATCTGAAATATTTCTCTGTAAGGTGATCAATCAACTATTTATTGGAAAGAAGACGCAACTAGTTTGTTAGCTGGATTGCGTCTTCTTTTCAATAAATGTTGATTGATCACCTTACAGAGAAATATATCAGATATTAAATGGTGAAACATTAAACATGTGAATACCATTGTCTAACACATCTTATTACTCATCATGAAATCATCTGTATGTACTAAAGATGGCTAAAAAGTTAGCCGAAACATGTATACTAATTTTTAATTAAATACGAGAGATACAATTTAATGACATTGAAAATTTATCGCGCACATAGTACAGCACTAATTCCCAATTTGCCAAACTTATTATAATTACATTTTTTGTGTCGGGGAATTTATATTATTTGTTTAATGTTTTAAAATTGTTACAGATAGTGGTTATACATTAACTTTCAAATCAGCTGACGATGCAACTTTGCAACTTTCCAAATATGGCGAATATTTATATGAACATCTGATAATATTTGCACCTACGGTTGAAGAGTTTGGTGGTGCTTTGAGTGTAGACGCCATAACGGAGTTTATAGACAATGGTGGAAATGTACTGCTTGCTGGCTCCTCACATTCTGGCGATGCTGTACATGAGTTAGCTTCGGAATGTGGCTTAGAGGTAGATGAGGAAGGCTCCACTGTAATCGATCATATGAACTATGATGCTTCTGACAGTGGTCAACACACTACTATAGTAGCAGATCCAGCGAATCTAATAGATGCTCCAATTATTGTCGGAAGCAAAAACATTCCCCCATTGCTATATCAAGGAACCGGACTAATCGCGGACACAGATAATCCTTTAATTTTACGTTTATTATCAGCATCTACTTCAGCATATACCTATTATCCAGATCAACCAATCAAAGAGTATCCACATGGTGTTGGCAAAAATACTTTGTTAATAGCGGCTCTACAGGCAAGAAATAATGCCCGAGTTCTATTCTCGGGTTCCCTGTTTTTCTTCAGTGACGAAGCATTTACAAGTCCTATTCAAAAGGGACAAGGTAAAAATATATCAAGTTCTATAGCAACAAAAAGAAGATATTTTTATTTATCTCTTGAAATTTCGTAATAATCGCTATCTCTTCAATTAAATTTTTTACTCGATTATTAAAAATATCTATATGAGACTTAAAAAAGATCAATTGCTTGCAGATGGTCAAAGATACGAGAAATCTGGCAATCAAGTGGTAGCCAAGGCCATAACACAATGGGTGTTCAAGGAGAACGGTGTCATACGGGTGTCGTCCGTTCACCATCATCGAGCCGGTGAAACGCAGCCGCCAACTGCGTATACGATCATGGACAACGTGGTGTATTCCATCGAAGTCGAACGACTATCAGATGGCAAGTGGGTGCCTTACGAGACAAACGATCTGCAGCTGGAATTTGTACGAATCGACCCGTTCGTGCGTATGACAATGAAATCAGTAGGAAATGGTCGCTACGAGGGCAGATTTAAGATCCCTGATGTGTATGGGGTATACCAATTCAAGGTTGACTATACGCGCATCGGATTGACCCATCTTTACAGTACGACGCAAGTTTCTGTGCGTCCACTGCAACACACACAATATGAACGCTTTATACCGAGCGCATTTCCATACTACATAAGTGCATTCTCCATGATGGCTGGTGTGTTTTTGTTCTCTCTCGTGCTGCTGCACTACAAAGAAGATATGAAACCCAAGTCCGAATAACGTCTTGATGCTCCCGGACATTATCTATCAATGTTCGATGGGATATCTTTTTTTAAAGATTGCAATATCACTTTGTTTTTTTTTCTGGTAAGCGATGCTAGGAGAATTTATAAAAGAAAAAGGTTCAATTTTTAACATCATTTATTTAATATCTTTCTCCACCTTTATGCACGCAATTTTCAATATTAATACTATTTATTGAGGCAGCATTTTATAGATAATGCAATGTCGTAAAAATCGCGTTCCTATACGTACATGTTAAAATTTTATAATGTTTCTCTAAAAGAAAAACTAAAAATATTAGCAGTTTATATTTGTTCCCGTAGTTCAAGAAATAGAGCACTGTATATAAATGATTGCAGTAGATTATATGCAAGATTGTACCAAGAAATCACTATAATAATCGGGAAAAATAAACGCTAAAAATTATTTGCCGTTATTTAATATCGTTATTTAATACTCTAACAATAAAGTTTTTAGTTGTGATTTGCAATTATATTTAATGCAATTATATTTTTAATATATTTTGAAATTATTCTAACTCTGTATATAATTGAATGTTATTAATTGTCTACAGTGATATCATTCAATTTCTTAAAATTCAATATTTTCCACAATTTGTTTTACCAGAGAGAAATCTGAGAGCACAGCCATATCAGTATGTTTATTCTGTAACTTTTAACGATAGTTCGGTATCGTTATATTGTCGCCTGTAAGAAGTTAGCCACCCACTTTTGGAATTAACTTATTTTGAAAATTGTGCTAGGTTTGTGCTACAGTGTGCTCGAATATTAAAGTCAAAATATGAAAACCACGTTAGATAATTAAAAAAACGATTTTTTAGCCTCCCACTTTGCGATTTTTTCAATTTTTTTGATTGTGCTAAGTTCTGCTAAGTTGTGCTAATATTATGCCAAAGTGGTATCTTTAAATAATGATAACAGAAGTTATGATAAAAAAATTATTTTTAACAATTTGGAATAAAAATGACGCTTATTGTAGCCGAATACGCGCGTTTGCCCGGCCTACTACTGCCGAAAGGACGGCTCGCGCGCCATGCAAATCTGGTGGGCAGTAAGTTTTTTCGGCAGGCCGGGCGGACGCGCGTATTTAGCTATTTTTAAACATTAGGTACAGCCAGAAGCACAGCCGCTCTTTGAGCACTCAGTGAGCTCTTGTACCTTTTCAATGGATGCATTCAGTGGATGCATCCAGAAGCGCAGAGCGCTCAGTGAGCTCTTGTATCTGTTTGGTCTATATTTTTAGATCTAATGGAATATGCCAATCAGATGCAAGAGCTCACTGAGCGCTCAGTGAGCAGTCGTGCTTCTTGATGCACCCAATGGGTTCAGTGCGCTCTGCGCTTCTGTAGTGGGATTCTCTAAACATCTTATCGATGATTGTCGCTATCGTTAACTAGCGACAGCCAATGGCGGTACAATCCTGGGAGAAAGAGCAGTTTTCATTGGCTAGTTAACGATAGCGACAATTGTCGATAAAACATTTAGAGAATCTCGCAACTGGATGCACCCACTGAATGCACCCATTGAAGAGCAAGAAACTAACATATATATAACAGATACATAATAAAATTATATATTATATAGTTATGTAATTATACAATTACATAATATAAACATTATATATAAATTATACACACAATATATATCATACAATTATATAGTTATACAGTATATAATAATTTTGTATGGAAAATTTAAGGGAGCTATAACTATATGTGTGTGTGATATATAATTTTATTACATATCTATGAAGCATATTCGGAAAGTAAGATTACAACGTGTTTAGCTCAGAGGGAAATTTTTCATTTTAAAGTTGGCACACTTGCTTGGAGGGGAGGTCCCAGTGAAGAGAACAAGCGGTGAAGGAGGTCAGTAGCCTTGATTGGTTGCGTCAAAATCGTAATATGAATCCGGCAATTCCCGATCCCGCCAAGTGTGAAGTGATTTCTACTAAATTATTGCGATTTCATTGTCGGTGTGTTTCCGTTGCCGCCGTTGCCGGTATACGACGCGTTAGTATTTGCTCGAGAACGTATTCTCGAGTAAATAAGTATTACAATGCCGAGCACTTGCTGTGTGAAAAATTGCCAAAATAATAATAAAAAAGGGTTTCATTTGTTCAGTTAAGTTAGATATATATTTGATAAACGTAACACTTTCATATTATTTGAAGGTTATGTCTAAACTGCAAAGAATAAACATTTCAGATTTCCTCTGAGTTGTTTCTGTATTTTAAGCATTTATTGGTACATTAATAAAATAATACATAAGCGTTTATTTATAGATACATTAAGCCTCTGTTTTCTCGCTTTTTGAATGCTCTCTTCTTTCAGATCAAAAATTTTCATTCCATCCTCGATATAATTACTTTCTCCTGCAATGTTTTAATTCAAATTGAACATACATTTTTTTTATATATCTATATTCTTTTATATATATCTTTGAGAAAATTTTTAAATAGATCTTTGCTGCTTGCCTGCTTGCCTAGCACACTAACCTAAGATTGCTTAGATTGGCCGCTACAGCTGTACCTGACAAACAGACGGCCATTTTGTTGCGGTCAAACATGGTTGAAACCGGATATTCTGCCGCACACACTTTCTGACACTTAAGCCAATGGCACATACAAAAACGTAAGGCCGTAAGACATAATCAGTAAGCGAATTGGCCAATCACGATAGAGACCGTAAGGCCAGTAGCGAATCCAATCTTACGATTTCTTTACTGCTTACGTATTACGGCCTTACGTTTTTGTATGTGCCATGGGCTTTAAATCACACGAGGTTAGCAATCTAGTATTAGTATAGTGTGAATATTAAGCCGGAAACACAATGAAAAGCACAGATAATAGGAATAAGATATTTCAACTTATCAGAAAGCGTCCATTCTAGTATACATGTTTCTGGTAGGTTTAAATTAGAGTCTTAAGAGGCTTGTTCGTGTCGCATACTCCAACATGTTCCAATATGCTCTTTTTCCATAGCTCTTACTCACTCCAATGCGCTTAATAAAGTAAGTAGAAGTTATGGTAGAAGCATGTTGGAGCATGTTGGATCTTGCGACGTAAACAAACCTATAGTTTGTAAGCGTCGTATGCTCCAACATGTTCCAATATACTCCTGCTAAGTTCTTACTCACTCCAATGCGGTTGATAGAGTGAATAGGAGCTATGGTAGAAGCATGTTGGAGCATGTTGGATCTTACGACGCGAACAAACTTTTATATATGAGAGAAGCGACGTTCATCCCCACTACCACCTCTAGCATATATTTAGCCCGCTTCAGTTGATCAGTTCCATTAAACTTCATAATGAAGTTGTAAACACACACTTTGTCAAGATGAGGTTAAGTAGTTTAACAATTAAAGAACGAAAAGAGAAAAACAATATAAATCAAATTATACCTTTATTCTATTTTAAATATGTATATATCTAACTCATATGGACCTTGTTCAGCTGTAGAAGGAGACATATGTGATGTAACTTTCCACTGCGGGCAATTAAGTGGAGGTATCACCAATCAGAAATCGCGACGCCGATGTCGGTTCTCTCATATATAGGACTCTAGTTTAAATTGGTTGAAATTTGTCATTTTCTGTTCCTATTGCCTATACTTTTTATTGTGTTTCCCGCTTAAGGGCGCGTTCACACCTTGACGGAAAAGCAGAAAGCGGAAAAGCAGTGGCCAATCACAACTCGCGCTGGTAGTAAGTAGTACAAAAAGCCGAAATTGTCGACTACCAGCGCGAATTCTGATTGGCTACTGCTTTTCCGCTTTCTGCTTTTCCGTCAAGGTGTGAACGCGCCCTTAAAGTATGGCTGATAACTCTAACTAGAGACCCTAGGTTTGTTCGCATTGCAAATTTCAACATGCTCCTATCATAGCTCCTACTCACTCTATCAAACGCGTTGGAGCGAGTAAGAATTATAGTAAGAGCATATTTAGAACATGTTGGAGCATGCGATGCGAACAAACCTCCTTTAGGGCCGATTGTTCCAACTTCTTGGTAAAGTTTAAAGCCTGTTGGTAAAGCCTGTTAGCTAAGTAGCAAGATTATCCAATCACGTGCGTGGATTGCCAGATTTACCTAACAGGTAAACTTTACCAAAAGATGGAACAATCGACCCCTAATGAAAGTCGCGACACAAGAAAAAGAGACTCTAGTTAGAGGGTGCGTTCAGCAGAACGTTTGTTTTGCAACTGTTGGAAGTTTCCTTCGCGCTAATTGGATCATACTTTTAGATCTAGAAGAATGGTCCTATCTCAGCAGACAATCATAAAACGGTTGCAAAACTGTTGAGTTTGCTGAACGCAGCCAGAGACTCTCTTCACGGTATCTTTTCCTTAAGGGTATCTAGTTTCAGCAAAATCACACGAAAGAGAGAGGAATAAATTGTGTCTCTTTCTAACCTTGATATTTTCTCGTGAGTCGTGATACATCTTTCTGCTCTTAGAAGATTAGTACGACTTATTAGAAGATTAATAAAAATAATTGCAAAATGGTTGGATGTACAGCCCCATTTTGCACTAATTCTGTAGCGAAAAGTTACATAATGAAAATATTTCCACGTGACACTAAATGTTGAACATTAGGGCAACAAATTTTGGAAAGAATTGGACACCAACGAAAAATGCATATCTCCGATAAAAATGCATAACTTTGATTAAAAAAAAAAAGATTAAACATAATTTTTTTAGTAAGCATTACTTCCACATATAATGTGAGAAATCTATCTAGTAATAACTTTAAAGTGTTTAATCTTGTTTTGTTTGATTTTAACAATAATACAAATGTATATACTTCGAATGGCCGATATCCGTATCGAACGCTAAAAATCGATTATGGCTGTGGTCCACTTAACGCTACAAACGCTTCGAAGCATTCTTTGATTAGTCAATTCGTAAAATTCTTTGTTCTGATTGGTCGCTCAAA
>NW_017257738.1:51113-87716 GCF_001594055.1 Mycetomoellerius zeteki
ATCGATTCGAAGTAGACGAAGTTTTTAACCTTGTTAAAAAAAGAAACGATTCTTTGTAAAGATATCGGTTTAAAATGGCACCATCTTGGTTGGAAAAATTGATTTTTCGCAAAATAAGTTAATTTGCAAACGAATTTTAGCGTATCGATACGCGCATCGCTCAAAGCTCAAATTTTATGCGGGGTCTACAATAGAAGTCGTAGCGGTCGTAGGATCTTAAGTCGTAGAAAATTGACCAGTCAGAGTCGATTATTCTTCTCATATTCGACTGTGATTGGTTAATTTTCTACGACTTAAGATCCTACGATCGCTACGACTTCTATTGTAGACCCCGCATTAGTTGTAATCGTAAGGTCGCAAACGACCAATCACATTCAAAATTACGATCTCGCGTTTTTAAACGCTTGACTGTGATTGGCCGATTTGCTTACGGCCTTACGATTATGACTAAAATTTTTGTACGTGTGATGGCTTTCATTCCTACAATATAGGCTGCGGTCCACTTGACGCTACAAACTCTTTGAGCGATCAATCAGAACAAAGAATTTTACGAATTGACTAATCAAAGAATGGCTGCGTTCAGCAGAGAAAGCAGCTTTGCAACTGTTGTAAAATTCTTCAATACGATTGGTTCTTGCTTTTGGTTCCTGACAGATCTAAATGTATAAACCAATCATATTGAAGAATTTTACAACAGTTGCAAAGCTGCTTTCTCTGCTGAACGCAGCCACTGCTTCCAAGCGTTTGTAGCGTCAAGTGGACCACAGCCATAGACATTCGAATATAGGCGGAAATTGCTGAAAAATGGCGGACCAATCAAAATTGGCTGTTTAGTGGGGCGACTCTTATTAGAGGGTCTCTAACCCTAACCAAGCACAAAATATTAAATAATTATTAATTAAATGAAACTTGCGGTACACGGGTATATATATACGTATGTACATATGCATTGCAAAATCCTTGGGATATTTTATACTGTTTCGCAATGCCATTCGCTGAAATGTATACAAATGCCTTGACAAATTACCAGGAGCTGTCGCTTTTTTTTGCACTCGCTTACGAAAGCATCAGTTTTGTGTCGTATCCTGACGTATAATCCTCGTATGATTATATTTGAGAAGTTACCGATCCGCACAAATCTCTATGAAACGTTCGCGTTTTTAGTTTTTATACGCCTTACAATTACAATTCCCGACTGTTTTAACTCGTGCTGTGTGCAACGTCCGTTTATCTTAGGGATCATCGAAAAACAATCACAACGGCTCCATTCAGCTCGCTTACGTATGTTATGTTATTTGATAGTAGTTGATAATCGCAATTTTGTTCGCTAAGATACTGACACACCGTCGTTCTTATATTATTGTTTAATCAAATTTGTGTATTTATGCTTTTTGATATGGTATGAGATAATGTTGGTGAAGTATATTAATAAAGCAATCGTGTGAAACATAATAATAACCATTCTATGTACAATGTGCAAAAAATATTTGCATAATATTTACGTGATTTGTGTAGTAAAATGCCGAAAGTGTAACTTGTATGATAGAAGCTTCTGCTCATTACTAACCTCCCTCTCTACATTCGGATATCAAAAGTAATGAAAAAGTTTATCCATTAAGAATAAATATGCTGTTTAAAAACATATTCAAATCATGTTTATAAAACGATATGTTTGTAACAATAATTAAGTAGGTATTGTTTTAATAATGTGTTTTCTTAAAATAGTGATGAACTTGTGAGCTTTTGCTGAGATACAATGTCGGACGATAATATGCCGCATATCTCCTATGGACTTGATAGCCGTGGAAGGATAGTGCGAATCGAGTCAGGTATAACCAGGGCCAACATCAGACGTCTTCCGAGCATAGAAGAGGCTTTAAGAAGACTAAGTACAAATTTAAGATCCGATAGACAAACTACTGACCCTAACAATGGTAATATATAGCGAATGAAATTTTTTGCCTAATGTACAGAACATTTATGTTCTGATTGACAAATGAGAAGGGTTACGAGCCATATGCAACAAAAGACATTTTCTAAAAAATTCCTTTAATATAAAAATAACAATAAAATAATTTAGCGTTAATTGAACATCGCAAAAGAGATAACATAAAAATTTATTAACTATATATATATGTTATTTTTTTTATAACAGAAATATCTGATTCTCAAGCTACGGCACAAATAGCATCGCTGGAAGAAGATAGTTCTCAAAATGCATGGGATGATGTAACAGATCATGAACTATCTGTTGATATCACCGATGGGGCATCTTCACCGAATCAAATTACATCTAGTGTGCCATCGTTGACTCCAGAAGAAGAGTAAGTTCAAACTAATTGTTTTGAGCAATTTACACACACACGCACACACATTTCAAAATGAAAAGATAATGTACAGACTTGATTAGAGTCTAATTTGATGTATTGGATCTTGGTGTATTTATTTTATTTATTTATTAAAAATTTTTATTTATTAAAAAATATTTTCCAAGTTATCTTTTAATTTTTTGTTATTTTAGAACCTTAAATTATAGTGATTGTTGTCTGATACTATATCAATTTATAATGTTAATCTTTTTATTTAGCAGGCGATATTGTTGGGTATGTTTTGCAACTGATGAAGATGACGCAACTGCAGCGTGGGTTAAACCATGCCATTGCCGAGGCACTACAAAATGGGTTCACCAGGGTTGTATTCAGAGATGGGTTGATGAGAAGCAAAAGGGTCATGCTGGACATGCTGTAGCATGCCCACAATGCAATACAGAATATATTATAGTTTATCCAAACATGGGTGAATATTTTACACACATACACACATATATATATATATATATACATATATATTACACATATACATACAGTAGACATATACATACATCCACAGAATATAACAGCAACCGTAATAGGCATTGATGGATTCAGAACTTTGTCAAGGAGGGGAGAAGAAGTATCATTATCATACCACAGGCAAAATTTTTTAAAACATATGGAACGATATTAAATTATTAGTTAAATTATTACATTGAAAAAATATTTAAATGCATATAATTTATAAAACGTTTTAAATTCAATTATATTAACACAAAAAAAGAATAATATAATAAGATCTATGTTTTTTGTATCTTTAATTAAACAATATTTTTTAAATATCAAAATTGTGACTAAGCATTTTAGAAATATTAAAAATGTATATACTTTTTGCTATAAATATTTAAAAAAAAGGAGACTCCAAATGATCTCCATGGTAATCCCCCTGTGGTTGTATCAGTGGTACCAAGCTGTATTTTGTTGAAAAATGTTCCGGACAAACATTACACAGTTTTAAGTGGCGCATTAGATAACAATATTAGTGTGATCTTGGATAGTGATGTTAAGATAACGTAAAAATTACTGAAAGGTTTAAATGGAAACTCCTATTTTTTTATTGCATTTTCTTGTAGCTGACATCTTGTAGCTGAGAGATTTTCAAAACATTATAATAAAGGTATTTTTTATTAAGGTCAAGTTCTCTTTGAAAACAACTTCCAATGGCCTTGACCTTAATGAAAAATACCTTTAAAATGAAAATAAGAGATACAATAACCTCCAATGACTTTAATATATCGGCTCATATGTTGTCTAGGTCATGACCCTGAACAATATTCAAAAGGTTTTAGCCATCCGTCAATCACCTTGGACAATGCTAATGTCGACAGTACTGTAACTTTCAAACCTCATATCTCGGAAAGTACTTAAAAATATTTTTATTATAATGCTTTGAAAAGCTCTCGAGATCAGTTACAAGAAATTGCAATCAAAAATAGGAGTTTCCATTTAAAACTTTTAATTGTGATTTTCACTTTACCTTAACAATGTTATTCATAGTTACACTAATATTGCTATCTAATGCATCACTTAAAAGTCTACGACTTTTTTTTGTCTGGAACATTTTTTCAGAAAATGTATATTTTTTAAAAAAAACAAGCCTAGTTGCTCTGTTACATTCTGTATATATGAAAGTTGTTCAAGTTAAACCGGGACTTTTGATTGTGCAGAATAACAGAATGCATTTATGAGATTGGAAACTATCTTTATTTCTCAATGTATAATCCTCTGCTAATGCATTTGATCCAGCATTTCATTAGTTCTTAGCGTAGAAAGATATCTTACAATGGATTTAGTCACAACTATTCGGAACCGATTCAATTCTTAAAATATGTTTTTAAACAAAAATCTAAAAGTCGCGTATTTTATATCGACTCAATCTCAGATTTAAGAGATGAAATAACTTCTCAAAACGAGTCCTTACATTTCATTCTTATCAATTATCTCAGCAAAACGGTGAGACGTATAGAAAAATATTTTAGACCAGTGCTGGAATTTACTTGCAACTTTCAGCCGATTTTCAACTTAGTTACTGTCTTTTACCTCACCAACCTGCGGAGATAAGGGACAGTAACCAAGCTGAAAGTTACAAGTAAATTCCAATACTGTTTTAGACAAAACTTTAGATTTTTTTATAAATTTTATAACTATGTATTTAGATTTTTCAAAATTTTGGAAAAAATATGTGTCTTAGATTTTTGTGTTTAAAAATAATAGAACATATTTCAAGAAGAATCGAATTGGTTTCGGATTCTGGTTGTGACAGGTCCCATGTTAGTACGTCGGAGTTATAATCAAATCTGCTTGCTTCACGTAATACTGCTGAAGTGCTGACTTCTCAGAAAATCTTTTAATGACCTAAACAGGAAATCACTTGGAGCGAGGTCAGAACTGTAAGAAGGATATGGCAATAATTCTCTCCACTTGCACATTACAGTTCCTGTAATGTGTAAGTGATGCGATAAGCATTGTCCTACAGAAACAGAATGCCTTTAGTGATTAAACCAAGCCGTTCCTTCTTGAGAGTGTTATGCATATATTTTAGAATTTGACAGTGTTCATTCGTAATTAATAGGATGTCTCGGATCTCTTTTTATGTTTATGAGACTAAAAGTCCGGGTTTGACTTGAACGATCTCCGAAAAAATGTTATATATGTGGACATATTTTATATATAATTATACATAAAATGTCAATTTTTTATGTAATTATGTATAATTATATATGAAACATTTCTTCCCAGGGATCCTTTTGTGTGTATGTGCGTGCGTGCGATAATTGTTGTATTTCTTAAATGTATATACTTTA
Source organism: Mycetomoellerius zeteki (assembly GCF_001594055.1). Lineage (NCBI taxonomy): Eukaryota > Metazoa > Arthropoda > Insecta > Hymenoptera > Formicidae > Mycetomoellerius > Mycetomoellerius zeteki. The sequence goes on from NW_017257738.1 coordinate 56,290, forward strand.
TACATTATAACAATTATTTTATTGTAATAGAATATTACAATTTTTTTTGTACATGTAGAGTATCTTACATGTAAATTAATTGCAGGTCCATTAGTAGTAGTACTCGATACGATCGACACAGTTATCTTCCGAGTATGTCCTTTTATTGCTGCTGGTATTGTAGTTGGATCTATATATTGGACAGCTGTGACTTATGGTGCGGTTACTGTTATGCAAGTGGTGGGTCACAAGGACGGCCTTACTATGATGGAACAGGCTGATCCTTTAGTTCTACTGGTTGGCTTGCCAACCATTCCAATTATGTTAGTTTTGGGAAAAATGCTTCGTTGGGAAGATCAAGCCCTTAGTTTTTTGAGGAGGCATGCATCCAAAGTTCCTATTTTAAGACATTTTCTACCGAGCAGGTTTGTATTAACAATATTATTCTTAATAAATATGTATTCATTATATATAGTGCAGTAATGATAAAATTTATGTTCTAATACAATTTTTTAATTTGTTTTATTGCAAAGAAATCTAATATTACTTTTTAGAAATAGTACGTATTACACTGGGTGTATAGTGTTAGGATGCGACCAAATTGTCGAGTCACACTTCGAACTGCGAGCATTTTGGTGAACATTTGTTATGCGGCTCGGCAAAAAACAATGACAGTTAGCCGAAATGATCACGGCTCGAGGTTCGATTCGATAGTCTGGACACACTCTTATGTTTATATAGAGACACATTAGAACACATTAGTAAAAATTTCTGTTTCCAATATATCCTAAAGATGAGTTTTAAAAGAAATTGAAAGTTTATTAATTTTTAACGATTTTTTAACGACATTTTATAGTCAATATGATCTTATTCCATATACAGGGTAAAAATCTTTAAACGTAATGGGACATAAGACAAATATCTTGAAAAATGTGGAAGATATGGAAAAACGTTCCAGGCAAAAATTGTATGACTTGATGGGACCCAAATAATAGTAAAATTAATTTCCAAAAAAAACAATTTTTGAAGGTCATATGATGGTTATTGCCATTTTTTAAATGGTAATATATGAATTTTTTTTACATAATATGATACCCTAATTATTTTGACATGATTCCTAAAATTTCTAATTTTTAATTTTTTGATTATTATTTCTTGATACTTTTATGTATGTACATAATAATGAGATCAATTGGTATAAAAGAGAGAACATCTAGTTGCTTATTAAAAATATTATTCATGTTGTGTGCAATACGCACAACTACATATATTTTTCTTAAAGCAACTGTGTGTTTTCTTTATATCAATTGATTAATCTCATTATTCTGTGTATCAAAGTATATGTTAAAGTACGATTATAAAAAAATTAGTTTATAAGATTTAATATTTCATGTGATTATGTTTCAGAATAAAGTATAAAATAACTAAAAAAAACTGTTGATTTTTCGATGTTTCCATCTTAATACTTTGATATGCAAAATAATTAAAGAAATTATATCATATAAATGTAATAAAATTATACAATTCGAGGTAATATTTTTCGCAAGAAAATTATTTACAGATTTTAATGTGTTATTTGGCATCATTAAGATATTTGTATGGTAAGATGCCTATAAACATCAAATTATTAAATTGTTAGTCAATTTAATTTGTAATATTACTGTATAGTTCAGTCGGATTTTAAGATCAAAAAATCAATTCAGCACGCAATTTAAATGACTACATTTGTAGTTTAAATTCATATCGAATTATTTAAGCACTCAAGATTCAGCTTGACCATTTAAGTCCTTTCCCTAATACTTGCTGTGTATTTACATTTACGGTCTTAAGAAATTCTTTGTTTAATATTATATAATTTGAGTTTAAAGAATGGCAATCTTTATGTCTATGATCTTGAAAATAAATTAATTTTATCATTATTTGCGTCTCATCAAACCATACAACTTTTACTGAAAACATTTCTTCGTATCTTTCATATTTTTCGAAATATTTGTCTTATTATGGGTTTGAAATTTTTCACTCAGCATATGAAAATTCCTTAGTTATAAATCAATCCTCTTTATTTTATATAATACAAAGTATTAAGATAAAGTCATTGGAAAATGAATAGTTTGCAAAATATATTACATTTTTTATTTCGATACATTCTATATCGATATAAAATGTGAAATATAAAATATTCACTTTTCGTTGATTTTATCTTAATACTTTCATATACTGACTAAAGATAATTGAATTATGTAAAAAAATGATTCATTTGAAAAATATAATCTTGGAATTTTGAAAGTGTCTTCATTTAGAAAAACAATTGTGTCCATTATAGAATTGAAAATGAATTCATTCATGAAATTCATTCATTTCATATATTACTGTATAATTTGATAGGCATGTCATCATATTATACTTTCATATATTACTGTATAATTTCATAGCAACAGTTATTGCTGTCGTCTTATCTTTTGCTATTCCAATAAATAAATAAATATAATATTCATTTAACTATATTGTTATAATTTATTAATTCTTAACAACGTAGGAAGTATCATGTTACGTGTTTATCAATAAAATTTTTTTTTTTTATTTGTATTTTTTAATATAAATTTGATTTTTGTGATTGATGAGAACCTAATTAAGTCGAAATGTTCTACACAGTATATTTATATAAAATACATAATATATATATATTAATTAAAACAAGAACATCGTTTTTGCTCGTTCATATTGAATTTCTTCCTATTAAAAGAATAATTTCTGATGATTTATTCTCTATATGTACAAATATGTTTAAAAGTTATATGTTTATGAATTAATAGTTTTTATTTGTATAAAAAATAACAATAAAATAGAAAATATAATAAGAAAGTGTATTTATATAATTAAAATAATGCTTTTAATATATAATTATTACAGTTATACTGACGAAGACACAAGTATACAATCTGAAGATATACCACCAATGAATGATCCGGTATCTGCAACGCGTGTTCTTTGTGGTGCACTTTTATTGCCAACCATTGCTAGTCTGTGTGGAAGGATATTCTTCGAAAGTATAAGTTCCAATTTTCAGAGAACATTATTGGTATGTATTTTTTTAATTCTTTTAAAAAAAAAATTACTAAAGTATATCATTTTTAATATGTACAAAATGATTTCACATGTCAAAAATTAATCTTTTTTATATGGCTAAAGAATTATCTTGTTTAAACTGCTATTATAAGCTATTTATTTTTATATAAATAGTTTTTTACTATGTGCATATAATTTCATGATAATATAGAGTCTCCCATTTCTGCTGCATTTCCTATTAAAGATGTACTCTTGATTTAGAGACAAAAATTCTAATACAAAAATTTCAAGACTAACTATTACGTAATGCCATAATAAGCATAAATGATTTGTAAATTTTTCTTTATTTTATGTCACATAAAGTAAGATAAATATACGTGTAAAATTTGGCAAAATAAATAGATGTCGATTTTGATACACTAATGTGTTTGATTTTCGCGCGAGATATGATCGGGACAGGATAAATGCCAAAGTGTCCAGACAAGCATGCAATTATAGTGTTAACGGAGTTAGAGTAGCACCCTAGAGATCTTAGGTTCGACTGTACTCTATATGCATTTTCAGAAATATTGTGATAGCCAGTGCATCATTATTATAATAAATTATATATGAACCGATAATAAATTGTATGTGAAAGAATATATGTAAATAAGTTGTACATAAAAATAATTAAAAAAGTAAAAACTGTAATTTGAAATTAACAAATTTTTTTCGTTAAAATATTCCCAGATGGACAAATGTACATAAACTTTATAACATTTTATATTAAAATCATCCAATGCATAATAGATGAGTCGATTGTGATTCAAAATATTGCAGTTGTATTTAGTAAATCAGAAAAAGAAACACCATGATATATGTAAATATAAGAAACAAAGAATCAGATTTTTTGTTTCTCATATTTACATCACGGTGTTTCTTTTTCTGATTTACTAAATATGGCTGCAATCATTTTGAATCACAATCAGCTCATCTATTACGCATTGGATGATTCTAATATAAACGTAATGTTGTAAAATTTATATACATTTTTGTCTATCTGGGAAAATACCATATATTAATGAAAAAAAATTTTTTTAATTTTCTAATTATTGTACAATTCTTATTTTTTTAATTATTTTTATAATAACGGAGTTCGCAGATCACATCGTTCCGCGTGAAAAGTTGTACGCCTCGAGACGGGGAGGGGGGAAGTGGGGTGGATTTCGCTTCATGTGGAATTCGAAAATTCATATGGAACAGTACAGTTATACACCTCATTTTGTTCCGTACAGCAGTGACATTTTTTTATTAATTACTTTAACAACTTACAAGTAACGATTAAAATCTGTTGGAGGTCATGACCTTGATACATATATCAAGATTAATATATATTAAGGTCATTGGAATCGGGTGCCCTATTGTAAACATTTACCCCAAGTCCACTTCACTTCCTCCCGTGCTTTGAGGTGTTCGACTTTCCACACGAAGCGAGGTCAACCCCATCTCCTCCCTGCTTGGAGACGTTCAACTTTTCTTGCGAAATGAGATCCATCCCATCTTCCCCCCTTGTCTAGGGGCATTCGACTTTTCACGTGAAGTGAGGTTCATCCCTTCTCTTCCTTGCCTAAAAACGTCTCATTTTCCACGCGAAGCGAGATCCATCCCATCGCTCTCCTCTATTGGCGTTCAACTTTCCATGCGAAACGATGTCCACCCCACATCTTGCTCTGCCTAGGAGCAAAGTGAAACATCACGTGTGAAATGAGACATCCCATACTGCTGAATATGTATCTCGTGTTCGATAATTGCTTACCATTTATAAAAATTGTTTTGTTAATAATTGTTTAATAAGAACCTTATTTTAGATCGTGATGTGAAATATGTGAGAACACAATCAATACTAGAAATTAAAATGCCTATAACGGTCGAAGCTAGATATTTTAATGCTTAAATAATTCTAAAATAAGATTTTTATTGTTTATATTACGTCGCCTGAAAGAAAGACGATTCCTTACATATACCGATTATTGCGAAGAATATTATTAAGGCCTCGGTAGTCCTCGGTGAGGTTCGTTAGTTACCGTTCACTAAATACTAAGAACTAAAATTACCTAAGCGGTGAAAACAACCAAAAGCTACACAAAAGTACCGTACAAAAAAATACTCAGATATAGATACAGGTATCTCCGCTTATAAGGATTTAGATAATACACTTAAGTACAGCTAAAGTATCTAGATATTATATATATCTAGATACTTTCCAACACTGGAATGTATCTAGATAAAAGTATAACTTTACCACATGTAATATCTCATTATTGAACTGACATTTTGTGGTATGTTGCGATATTAATTGTGCAAACGTAATGTATAAATAGATTCTACATAGAAGTAAGAGTAATTTCTTAATAAAAATATCATTGCATATTTTTACGATAGTTTTGAACTTGATTAGAAGGCTCTTATTGAGCATCTTTACTTGACACTTCATCATGCCTGAGCGCGTGAAATGTCAACTCTGTGATTAGAGACCTTTAATCATTATTAAGTTAAAAACTATTATAGCCTCGACATTTTTTAAGTATTTTTGTCTCTAATTTTACCTCAAGAATACGTATTTAAAAGGAAATGCGATAGAAATGGGACACCCTGTATATTTCTATTTCTTATATCTGTAGGGCGGTGCAGCCTTTATAACAATAAAAGGTGCATTCAAGATTTATCATAAACAACAACAATACAAGAGACAATGTCAGCGGCGTGTAATGGATTATACAGAGAGCAACGTAGCATTATACAAAAGGCATTGTAATATTACTGTATAGTTCAGTCGGATTTTAAGATCAAAAAATCAATTCAGCACGCAATTTAAATGACTACATTTGTAGTTTAAATTCATATCGAATTATTTAAGCACTCAAGATTCAGCTTGACCATTTAAGTCCTTTCCCTAAACTTGCTGTGTATTTACATTTACGGTCTTAAGAAATTCTTTGTTTAATATTATATAATTTGAGTTTAAAGAATGGCAATCTTTATGTCTATGATCTTGAAAATAAATTAATTTTATCATTATTTGCGTCTCATCAAACCATACAACTTTTACTGAAAACATTTCTTCGTATCTTTCATATTTTTCGAAATATTTGTCTTATTATGGGTTTGAAATTTTTCACTCAGCATATGAAAATTCCTTAGTTATAAATCAATCCTCTTTATTTTATATAATACAAAGTATTAAGATAAAGTCATTGGAAAATGAATAGTTTGCAAAATATATTACATTTTTTATTTCGATACATTCTATATCGATATAAAATGTGAAATATAAAATATTCACTTTTCGTTGATTTTATCTTAATACTTTCATATACTGACTAAAGATAATTGAATTATGTAAAAAAATGATTCATTTGAAAAATATAATCTTGGAATTTTGAAAGTGTCTTCATTTAGAAAAACAATTGTGTCCATTATAGAATTGAAAATGAATTCATTCATGAAATTCATTCATTTCATATATTACTGTATAATTTGATAGGCATGTCATCATATTATACTTTCATATATTACTGTATAATTTCATAGCAACAGTTATTGCTGTCGTCTTATCTTTTGCTATTCCAATAAATAAATAAATATAATATTCATTTAACTATATTGTTATAATTTATTAATTCTTAACAACGAAGGAAGTATCATGTTACGTGTTTATCAATAAAATTTTTTTTTTTTATTTGTATTTTTTAATATAAATTTGATTTTTGTGATTGATGAGAACCTAATTAAGTCGAAATGTTCTACACAGTATATTTATATAAAATACATAATATATATATATTAATTAAAACAAGAACATCGTTTTTGCTCGTTCATATTGAATTTCTTCCTATTAAAAGAATAATTTCTGATGATTTATTCTCTATATGTACAAATATGTTTAAAAGTTATATGTTTATGAATTAATAGTTTTTATTTGTATAAAAAATAACAATAAAATAGAAAATATAATAAGAAAGTGTATTTATATAATTAAAATAATGCTTTTAATATATAATTATTACAGTTATACTGACGAAGACACAAGTATACAATCTGAAGATATACCACCAATGAATGATCCGGTATCTGCAACGCGTGTTCTTTGTGGTGCACTTTTATTGCCAACCATTGCTAGTCTGTGTGGAAGGATATTCTTCGAAAGTATAAGTTCCAATTTTCAGAGAACATTATTGGTATGTATTTTTTTAATTCTTTTAAAAAAAAAATTACTAAAGTATATCATTTTTAATATGTACAAAATGATTTCACATGTCAAAAATTAATCTTTTTTATATGGCTAAAGAATTATCTTGTTTAAACTGCTATTATAAGCTATTTATTTTTATATAAATAGTTTTTTACTATGTGCATATAATTTCATGATAATATAGAGTCTCCCATTTCTGCTGCATTTCCTATTAAAGATGTACTCTTGATTTAGAGACAAAAATTCTAATACAAAAATTTCAAGACTAACTATTACGTAATGCCATAATAAGCATAAATGATTTGTAAATTTTTCTTTATTTTATGTCACATAAAGTAAGATAAATATACGTGTAAAATTTGGCAAAATAAATAGATGTCGATTTTGATACACTAATGTGTTTGATTTTCGCGCGAGATATGATCGGGACAGGATAAATGCCAAAGTGTCCAGACAAGCATGCAATTATAGTGTTAACGGAGTTAGAGTAGCACCCTAGAGATCTTAGGTTCGACTGTACTCTATATGCATTTTCAGAAATATTGTGATAGCCAGTGCATCATTATTATAATAAATTATATATGAACCGATAATAAATTGTATGTGAAAGAATATATGTAAATAAGTTGTACATAAAAATAATTAAAAAAGTAAAAACTGTAATTTGAAATTAACAAATTTTTTTCGTTAAAATATTCCCAGATGGACAAATGTACATAAACTTTATAACATTTTATATTAAAATCATCCAATGCATAATAGATGAGTCGATTGTGATTCAAAATATTGCAGTTGTATTTAGTAAATCAGAAAAAGAAACACCATGATATATGTAAATATAAGAAACAAAGAATCAGATTTTTTGTTTCTCATATTTACATCACGGTGTTTCTTTTTCTGATTTACTAAATATGGCTGCAATCATTTTGAATCACAATCAGCTCATCTATTACGCATTGGATGATTCTAATATAAACGTAATGTTGTAAAATTTATATACATTTTTGTCTATCTGGGAAAATACCATATATTAATGAAAAAAAATTTTTTTAATTTTCTAATTATTGTACAATTCTTATTTTTTTAATTATTTTTATAATAACGGAGTTCGCAGATCACATCGTTCCGCGTGAAAAGTTGTACGCCTCGAGACGGGGAGGGGGGAAGTGGGGTGGATTTCGCTTCATGTGGAATTCGAAAATTCATATGGAACAGTACAGTTATACACCTCATTTTGTTCCGTACAGCAGTGACATTTTTTTATTAATTACTTTAACAACTTACAAGTAACGATTAAAATCTGTTGGAGGTCATGACCTTGATACATATATCAAGATTAATATATATTAAGGTCATTGGAATCGGGTGCCCTATTGTAAACATTTACCCCAAGTCCACTTCACTTCCTCCCGTGCTTTGAGGTGTTCGACTTTCCACACGAAGCGAGGTCAACCCCATCTCCTCCCTGCTTGGAGACGTTCAACTTTTCTTGCGAAATGAGATCCATCCCATCTTCCCCCCTTGTCTAGGGGCATTCGACTTTTCACGTGAAGTGAGGTTCATCCCTTCTCTTCCTTGCCTAAAAACGTCTCATTTTCCACGCGAAGCGAGATCCATCCCATCGCTCTCCTCTATTGGCGTTCAACTTTCCATGCGAAACGATGTCCACCCCACATCTTGCTCTGCCTAGGAGCAAAGTGAAACATCACGTGTGAAATGAGACATCCCATACTGCTGAATATGTATCTCGTGTTCGATAATTGCTTACCATTTATAAAAATTGTTTTGTTAATAATTGTTTAATAAGAACCTTATTTTAGATCGTGATGTGAAATATGTGAGAACACAATCAATACTAGAAATTAAAATGCCTATAACGGTCGAAGCTAGATATTTTAATGCTTAAATAATTCTAAAATAAGATTTTTATTGTTTATATTACGTCGCCTGAAAGAAAGACGATTCCTTACATATACCGATTATTGCGAAGAATATTATTAAGGCCTCGGTAGTCCTCGGTGAGGTTCGTTAGTTACCGTTCACTAAATACTAAGAACTAAAATTACCTAAGCGGTGAAAACAACCAAAAGCTACACAAAAGTACCGTACAAAAAAATACTCAGATATAGATACAGGTATCTCCGCTTATAAGGATTTAGATAATACACTTAAGTACAGCTAAAGTATCTAGATATTATATATATCTAGATACTTTCCAACACTGGAATGTATCTAGATAAAAGTATAACTTTACCACATGTAATATCTCATTATTGAACTGACATTTTGTGGTATGTTGCGATATTAATTGTGCAAACGTAATGTATAAATAGATTCTACATAGAAGTAAGAGTAATTTCTTAATAAAAATATCATTGCATATTTTTACGATAGTTTTGAACTTGATTAGAAGGCTCTTATTGAGCATCTTTACTTGACACTTCATCATGCCTGAGCGCGTGAAATGTCAACTCTGTGATTAGAGACCTTTAATCATTATTAAGTTAAAAACTATTATAGCCTCGACATTTTTTAAGTATTTTTGTCTCTAATTTTACCTCAAGAATACGTATTTAAAAGGAAATGCGATAGAAATGGGACACCCTGTATATTTCTATTTCTTATATCTGTAGGGCGGTGCAGCCTTTATAACAATAAAAGGTGCATTCAAGATTTATCATAAACAACAACAATACAAGAGACAATGTCAGCGGCGTGTAATGGATTATACAGAGAGCAACGTAGCATTATACAAAAGGCAACAAGATTCCGAAAGTGATCGAAGTTAAATAAAATAGTAACGAATATTTCAATGTCGATTAATATCAGTGATGTTGACGAGTCACTTTTTCACGCATACGCATTGAAACGCTGGAAAAATCTAATAATGTATATAGAGTGTAAAAGAGATGTCCTATAATTTCGGCGGGATTCGTCCAGATCTGGCAACAAGAAGATTAATAGCGAATTCGGTTAAATGCATTAATGTGCAATGGTGCACATTAAAGCTCTGTTGTACACTGATTTATCTGAATGTAAAAGTGAAATGCAAATATTTCAAATTATAAACTACATATTTTACCTAACAGTACAATAAAGTGTGTTGAAGATTTCACGGTTTAACTTGTTTCTATATTTGTATTAAACATACATTTTTACGTCAGTGTATGTATAACGACTTTAATGACGCACTGAGTGCGAATCGAATTCGCTGTAAGGTAGATAATAAGGATTTATGACTTTTTTAAAATTTCTATTGTTCTATAATACTTATTGATTTTCCAATAAAGTAATATAATTTTTATAGACACTCAAAATGGGGCTTTAACAGGATCGTTATAAGTTTGACATTAGTACAGTGTTGATGTTACACTCGAATGCGCATGCGTGAAAAGGTGACTCGCTTAATAACATTGATTAATATGGATATAACTTTTCAAATATAAAGCAGATCAGCGATGTACAATAGTGGTATTCATAAATAATTCGAAAAATATAATCTTTAATATTATATATATCCATAAATATATACACACGTATGCGCGTGCGTGCGTCTGCACATACCAGCGCGCGCGCACAGGCCATAGTACAGATACGTGGAATAAAGCATGATATAAGGATATAAGGTATTCCATTGCGCATAATAGCGGCAGACCAAATCAAATGTTTGTCCCAAAGTTTGTGGAATCTCGCGCTAATGTCGCTTCGCTTGTCTTAGCGCTGAGATACTACTGTATCTCCTGATGCACATGGTAGCAATTATGTTCCTTTTTAAAATTTAGGGTAACGTTTTGATTGATGAAATAGCAGCCTATGTTCAAGACGGTTGGCATCTTTGAGAATGGAATACCTTTTATTCTTATACCATGGAATAAAGAATAGATGTATGTACATAAACATACTAGAATAAGGATTGTATTTGAGCAAGGTCAATGATTAATTTATTTTCCAAAAGATATAAGGTGTTGGACAATACAAAGGTGACATATCCTTTAAGTTAACATTTAGAGGAACAGTATTTTTTAATAATTATATTATTACCGGTAATGCTTTCTGCAATCTTCCTTGTATGAAAAAAATAAAAACAGAAATAGTTACACAATCTTTTTCTTTATATTATTATTGTTTTCTAGCTTTAATTAATCTATTTATAATTATTTTTAAATTTTATATTATAGTAAAATAACAAACTCAAGAGAAAAAATTGTAGAGAAAAAAATTAATGTAACAACTTACTATACATATGACAAACGTTTGTTACGTAAAACTTTACTGTGACTTTAGATACGTCTACAGAACAAAGACGTCATATATAAATGTATATACGTATATTGGATAGTTCTATTTTAATTAATACAGTCAATTTTCTCCGAAATTATTAATGATACGAAAAAATGTTTGAGATAAAAGTGGAATGATTTCGAGGACGTATTTTGGTCATGTTTCTCTTCTAAGTAGAAGCACCAAAAACATATGAAAGTCACCTCCACTTTTTAAATAGAATTAAATGATTATTTTACATAATATGATTTCTCTAATTATTCTGCATATCAAAGTACTAAGGGAGAGATATAAAAAAATCAATACTTTACGAGATACTTTATACTTTATTTTGACATGCGTTGATATAAAATGTTAAATATCTTGTAAACTATTAATTTTTTTATTACTGTATACCTTAATACCTCTTACTTAATAATGTATACCTCTCATGAACAGACTAATGAGATGAATCAATTGATGTAAACAAAACACAGCTGCTTCAACAAAATATGTAGACGAAATCTTTTTTTAAAAAAGCAACTGTGTTTTCTTTATCAATTGATTCATCTTATTATTCTGTTCGTAAAAGTATTAAAGTATTAAAATATTAAATAAATTATAAAAATTTAATAGATTACGAAATATTTAACACATGTCAAAAGGGAAGAGAGCTAGAATAAAATATAAAATATTTCATAAACAATTGGTTTTTTGATACCTCTATCTTAATACTTTTATATGCAGAAAAATATTAGAGGTATCATCCTATGTGAAAAAAATCATATAATTCCATTTAAAAAAGTAGAGATTACTTTTTTTTGTATCTTTTTTGGTATCTCTCCACAGAAGAAAAACAACCTGACCGAAATACGTTCCTTTTGGAACGGATCCATTTGATGGATTTGAAACATTTTTTTGTATCATTAATAATTTCAGGAATACAAAAAAAATTACTATAAATACAAAAGGGGTTATAAAATTTAATTGTCAAATTTGTTTGCTATAAACAGCAAACAAATTTGCATATTTGACAAATATTTTGCATTTGTTATAAATTTTTGTAGCAAGTATGAAAAAATAAGTACTTATTACACCCGCAAATAATTTTGCGATATATATTTGCAAATAGAATTTGCTGTCATGGCATAGAATTAGCGTTCATAGCAAATTTTTTTCTTTATGAAAATTTAATATATTGACTAAAATAGACTATCTTGTGCGCCCCCCCCACATACTATATATATATATATACACACAAAAAAATATTTCAGATAAAAGTGGAACGGTTTCGAGGATGACATTTTTGGTCACGTTATTTTTTTTCTACATGGAAGGGCCAAAAAGATGAAAATCACCTTCACTTTATGGAATTGTATGATTTTTTATATACATATAATATGATTCCTCTAATTGTTTCGCATATAAAAGTATTAAGTACAATTATAAAGAAATTAATAGCTTGGTGCTATTCAATATTTCATGTCAATATGTGTGCAAGAATAAAGTATAAATAACCTCGTAAACTATTGGTTTTTTTTATATCAATACTTTAATACCTATTTTTATATGCAGAATAATTAGAATTATATTATGTAATAAAAATTTTTTTAGCGCCTCCATCTAGAAAAAAAACATGACTGATAGCAAAGCCTGAGGAGACAGATTTTAAACAGAACCTGCTACCAATTTTTGATTGCAGAAAGGCATCAAATTGTATACAGAATTTGTATTATCTGACATTGTCAGCAAATTGCTGCCAGAAATATAACAAAGCCTACTAGACATGCTATGCCAGCAAAATCTTGCATAACCTGACAACAGATTGAGAGCAGAACCTGATTCGAATAGACTCTGCTCGGTTTCTGCCATCAATCTGTGGTATAGCCTGTCAATAGGTTTTGTAATCAAAATCTGATGGAGTTTGCTGCCAATTTGGCCCCAAATTGCTAACATTTTGCTATCAGGGGACTAAAATACGTTTCCTCGAAACCGTTTCATTTTCATCTGAAAATTGGCTGCGTTCAGCAGACTCAACAGTTTTGCAACCGTTTTATGATTGTCTGCTGAGATAGGACCATTCTTCTAGATCTAAAAGTATGATCCAATTAGCGCGAAGGAAACTTCCAACAGTTGCAAAACAAACGTTCTGCTGAACGCAGCCATTGTGTTCCGTATGTTTTATATTTTTCGAGATATTTGCCTGGATAAATTAAAACGGGACACTCTGTATGTGTGTAAGTGTGTGTACATATTTATACACATACACTTGCACGCACGCACGCACGGATCACACACACGTACATATATGTTTGTTTATTCGTAAGTATACTACATATTAGATAAGTATATTAGAATTAAAGTTTATGAATTATATTTTGTAATCTAATGTTATATACATGTAAATGCTGTTATAAAATAATCTCTGTATCAAATATAAGGAAACCATGGTTATTTACTTATATAAATTCAGTGTTCATAGTTCGATAATTTGCGTGTATCATGTCATATGCATTTATATTTTAACGTATAATAAATAATAATCTAGCTCAATAAAAATAAAATTAACAATAATAACATAGAAGGGCTACGAGCCGAAACAATAACTTTTAATATTCAAATAATAATAATGATCAACATTTTAAATATAAACAATACAGACGTTTCGACATCGTTCGTGTCATTATCAATGTTAAAAATAAATTTGAATTATAACATAAAATTAACTGCTATACGTACAATCTTGTAATAAAGTAAAACATGAAAATATTAAGAAAATACATAAAATTACTTTATCCTATCACAATTTTAATTGGAAGGATGTTAAAATTTTAAATAACGAACCCTCTTATAATAATAGATTAATCTCTGAAATGATTCATATTAGAAATCGCTCGTTTGTTCGCTTGGAACTTTGGAAGCTGATCTTTGGAGAGGTGATCAAGAATATCATCAGAGAGTATTATCGCGAAACTCGTACTTATTTCTGCGCCTCTACAATAAACGTTTATGCACTAATACTTCAACAACAAATAAACCTGTATATTAGACTAAAAAATACAAAAATTAAGCATTCGTACAGTGTTTCTTTTGGTTCATAAATATACTTACAATTAAAAAATTGATTTACATATTTTATAGTTTTATTTTCCCAACAAAGTACGTTTATATAAATACACAAGTTTGAAAATGAACGCATTTTGCGTCAAGAGGGTCGATAATGTCCCGATCGCAGCCATAATCGACTTCAAGATTGAGGCAAGTTTATGGTACTTTATAATCTAGTGATTTTACGGTGAAACGTTGCATCATTGGGTGCATTCAGTACTACGACCGCTCAATGAGCGCTTGTATCTGTTTGGTCTATATTTTTAGTTCTAACGGAATATGCCAATCAGATGCAAGCGCTCACTGAGCGGTTATAGTATTGAACGCATCCATTGGTTGCAGCAGTAAGCTCTCGCTGCTATTGGATGATCTAAAAGAATACACCAATAGCAGCAAGCGCTCATGGATCCGCTCCACAACAGTTGAGTCTGCTGAACGCGACCAATGGCTGCGTTCAGCAGAACGTTTGTTTTGCAACTGTTGGAAGTTTCCTTCGCGCTGATTGGATCATACTTTTAGATCTAGAAGAATGGTCCTATCTCAGCAGACAATCATAAAACGGTTGCAAAACTGTTGAGTCTGCTGAACGCAACCAATGGCTGCATTCAGCAGAGAAAGCAGCTTTGCAACTGTTGTAAAATTCTTCAATATGATTGGTTTATACGTTAACCAATCGTATTGAAAAATTTTATTCAGAAGCACGACCGCTCATTGAGCTCTTGCATCTTATTGGCATATTCCATTAGAGTTAAAAATATAGACCAAACAGGTACAAGAGCTCACTGAGCACTCAGTGAGCAATTATAGTACTGAATGCACCCATTGGGGTGCGTTCGAAAATCTACTCGTCGGGTAGAGTAAGGTTGGGTATGGGTAAACGTAAAACTCGATCGGAGTAACACTAAAATTCAACGACTTTCCGAACGTATAAGGTAAAGTACTTATTAAGTAATGGTGAAGTCGTCTCGGCTCGGGTGCATAACCTCATTTATATTGTTGAAAAGTGTGGCCGACTGACTGTGCATTCATATTCTAAATTTTTTAGGCCCTTCATTCATCTAATATCAAAGAAGACTTAAAATTAAATTTTAAATTAAAATTAATTTATATTAATAAAATAAATTTATATTATAAAATTTATTTATAAAATAAATTTATATTATTTATTTAAATTAATTTAAATTAATTTTAAATTTTAAACTTAAATTTTCTTTGGAAAAGACATTTTGGAATGTAACCTAAATATTGAATAAAATTTCTAAAAACAACTATAGAAAATAAAAGTAATTACCATGTTGATCAATTATTATCATAATGTCATTTTGAATGACCAAATCACCGTTTTCTAAACGATAAGGGATATGACGTCCTTTAATCGGATTAATGAGAGCTGTGACGGTCTCAGACATCTCAGTTCGTTCCATTTTTGTCACTTCGCAGTTCGCGCCAAGATAGCATGACGGTTAAACGAGTTACCCTGCCAACCTCTGAAAATTCAGAGGTTGAAAAAGCGACCCTAGAGTACAATTTAGTGACTTTACTCGATATTTCCGAACGCAACTGGTAAGTCAGTTTTGTACGACCCGAGTTAATTTCCGAACGGCAAATAGAAAAATTTCTACTCAAAGTAGGATTTTCGAACGCACCCTTGGGTGCATCTAGAAGCGTAGAGCGCTCAGTGAGCTCTTGCATCTGATTGGTTGCGTTCAGCAGACTCGAATAGTGCGGAGCAGATCCGTGAGGGCTCACTACTATTGGATGATCTAAAAGAATACACCAATAACAGCAAGCGCTCACTCAACTGTTGAGTCCGCTGAATGCGCCCATTGGCATATTCCATTAGAGCTAAAAATATAGACCAAACAGGTACAAGAGCTCACTGAGCGGTCAGTAAGCGTCGTGATACCGAATGCATTGAATGCAGTCGAGGAAGCAACGAAACATCATCGCGATGATAAAAGAATCTTATGAAAGACTAAACCCAAATTTAATCACACGAGGAAAATGTCGAACGAGAAATCAGTGAAGGGTATTACTGTTTTCAGCAGAGAGGAGTATGATAACCACCAGAAATCCCTCTCGACGAAAAAGGAATGGCCTGGTATCAACGTCAGAACTGGTGTGGGCAAATTTATTCGGCTAGAGCATCTAAAAGTAACATTAGTGATGCTTTCCAGCAAGGGCATAGTATAATAAGTGATCATTTCATCTTGATTTGGTAAACAATAAAGATGTAATGATTCATTAAATTACACAATAGGTTTTTTCACATCACAAGCTTCAATACACTAGCTTCTACTCATTCAAAGGAACTCAGAGTGAGTATGAACTATGGTAAAAGCATGTTGGAGCATGTTGAAATATAGATATATAAGAATAATACGACATATAAGAAGAATACGATGCAAACAAACCTTGTATCATCTATGACTTACGTTTACATGGACATCCTTAATTCGTAGTTATGAAACTGGTCAATCATAGCTATTCCTCTAAAGAATGGAATGATTGTATTTCTTGCTGGAAGGTACCCTAGGTACTAACATGTGTTATATTACATTTATATTGTTGAGAAATTGTAACATTAATGTAATGTTATTGTTAATTTGTGTTACACAGGGAGTTATTTAAGTCCTTGGACATGTGACAATATCAATTCCATTTTCAGATTCACGAACGACGTTGAATATACCAATACTCATTATGGAGCTGTACCGATTAGTACCCTATAAGGAAGGCCGCTACGTGAATTTTCACCCATTCAATATGCCTCATATTAAAATAAAAAAAATCGAACTAGTCGGAACTGTTACGCGTGTTAAGCACAATGCCAATAATCTGTTTCTGACAAGTAAGGAAAGAGACTTGTTTCCTTTTTTAGCTGAACTTCTTACACTGTCCCTCTTTTTTTTCTCCAATGTGGAGAAAAGAAAAATAAAGATGAATCGTGCAACAAGTTCAATTGAAAAGAATAGACTTAAGGTATGAGCAACAAGTTTAACAATATCCAAGAAGGCACTTGAACTCTTGGATTCTCTTACAGTTGAGGATGGGACAGGAGTGGCACATGTTAATTATAAATTGGAACAATATATGTACTCATTGAAAAAACGACAGGAAATTGATGAGAAATACAGGAACCAAGCTGGAAATTTAATAAGTGAGGCAAAAGCGGGTAGAAGCTGTCCAAAGAAATTTCCTGAGACACGTCCAAAATTCTCCTATCCACATGATGCATCTTTACATGATATAGCTGTAAGAATTTAATAGTAAATTCGGTCACTCGTGCTACACTGGATTAGTGCACATTAAAGGTTACTTTATATAAAGTATCTAAATGTAATGGCATAATGTAATCAACTTCGAGATATATATTTTGTTAAATAACATGACAATATCATTATTGATATTTAATTGTTTAAAATATCTATTCATGTTTAACTTTGCTAATTTCATGATAACAGTTTTAGTGCACTAATTTAGTATAATGCAAGTGAATTTGCTATAAGAATTTATAATTTATAAATTTGTAAATTACAAAATCAATAAATTCTATGATCTATATGTATTTATTGCAACAATATAGATGAATTATTTCTAATGATAGGCTCTGGAGAATGAGTGGTGGTCAGAGACAAATGATGGTTTGTTGGGTAAAGAAATTCAACCGTTTGACTACGTATATGTCACTGGATACCCGTGTCTCGACACAAACTTTCAAAAGATACCAGAACAGATTACTGCAGAGTTTATCAAGAATGCAAGACTGACTGTGTTTGCAATGTCTGTCATGTGCATCTCTGAGGAGATGTACAATAAAAAGTTATTGATGTGGATAAACACCACTATTTGTCAAAGGTACACAGGGAATAAAGGCTGTGCATATAGTACAAAAAATAAATAGTGAAGTTTATAAAAATTACATTGAAACTATGTAATGTATTCTTAAAGATTTTTGTATACTATTAAATACTATTCTATCAAGTGTTATGTGAATTTCCTTCAACACCTAAGATATTGAATTCAATTATAGTAGCAATTTCAGTTCTCATAAAAATCAATTAGCTTCAATATCTTTCTTAAATTCTCTCTCGTTCCTTCTTCTGATCGATATATTCAGAAACACATCTATTTTACAATTGCTGCGTTCAGCAGACTCGACAGTTTTGCAACCGTTTTATGATTGTCTGCTGAGATAGGACCATTCTTCTAGATCTAAAAGTATGATCCAATTAGCGCGAAGGAAACTTACAACAGTTGCAAAACAAACGTTCTGCTGAACGCACCCATTTATTATCAAAAACGCGGCAAAACTGCAAAGATGGAAAGATTTGGCTGCGTTCAGCAGAGAAAATTAATCAGCGCTTAGTGATTCTTTAATATGATTGGTTCTTGCCTTTAATTCTTCGCAAAATCTAAATGTAGGAATCAATTGTATTAAAGAATCACTAAGCGCTAACTGATTAATTTTCTCTGCTGAACACAGCCTTTGAGACATAGGCTGCTTTCCTTTTAGAGGACACAAGTGTCATTCTATCTTCGACTGTTTTCCCTAGGGAAACAATTTAAATTTCATTCTATCCTTATATCCACTTCCGCTGTAGATCAACTTTAATCTTGATTTAACTTTCTATGGTTTTTTAAGCTCCAAGGCCTGGTTCCACCAATGTAAGATTAATTTTAATCTTAGTTTAATTTATCTTTATTTATCTTTCTTTTTAAATTTGTCGAATTAGAAAAAGATAGAGAAAGTAAAAAGTTGAACCGAGATTATAAGAATTAGAAAAAAGTTGAAGAGTAAGTTGAATTGAGATTAAAGTTAATCTACATCAATGGAAATGATTAAAAAAGCATTAGCATTCAATGAATAAGGAATACAACAAGAATTGTGACACTGTTTTCTAAAAGAAAAGCAGCCTTTGTTATTCATTGAGTGTCCATTTCTATCAATGTAGCTTAATGCTTAATAATGACTTAAATCTGGCTTCAACTTACTCTTCATCTTTTAAAAAAAAAAAAAAAAAAAAAAAAAAACAGCCAGTCTATGATTTTAAATGAGAATTGCCGAAAAAAAATTTACAGGTAAACTGCTAGTGTAGTCCATTCTTAATAGATGCCGCCGCACTTCGCAGCCGCACATCTGTGATTTGATGCAATCTCCGGCTGCCGGCTTAAGTAATTTCCCGCTTCGACGTCTCGTCCCTGTTCGTCCCGCCCGCCGCGCCGTTATCGCCGCGAAGCGAACGAGAAACCTGTGGGTGCGCGCCCCGTCGTTCCCCGTTGTCCGCCCACCGTTTACCGTTCGCGAGTGGACGTCCGAGTGTGTGTGCACGCTTCGCCTGCCTGAGGATGGCTGCGATGCTGTCCAATTGTTCGCGGTTCGCGCCTCGCGTTATCACGCGGAGTAGCGTGTTACGGGCCGAGGTGAGTACGATGAACGAGCCGTTTCCTCCCTTGTCCTCCTATCTACGGTAGCGGCTGCTGATGATCGACACTTTACTCGTCCCGAATTAATTCAAAGGATGCTCGCCGCCGCGAATCGCGGTTCTGTTTGCTCGTGAAGTTTCGTTAGAATTTCCCTTGGCTTTTCATATCGCGACGACGGTTACATAATACGTCCACCTCTCGACCCAATAATATCCAATTGTGACTCATGCGGTATACACCGTCTGTCAATCAAGCGAGAAGTTTCCCTTGTCATCTGCAGGATAAATCAGTCCGTGATAAGCATCTAATGATACTCCGCTTGACATCGACTCTTTCTTTCTCTTCTTTCTTTTCTCGCTCTTTTCATCATTGAAATAATGACTATTTTTATCCCCGGCAAGGCCACCGTACCAGTACCATGCATTTCATAAGATCAATCGCTCCTTTTTTTGTCTGAAAATCAAGCCGTTTTTAAACTGTATGTTGCTGTATGTGTTAAATATATTGCCCCAGCTGGAATAAAACTAACTAGCTCCTGCGTTCGTTTTTCTTGCAGGTCGCGAGATCGTTGTGTAGTCAAGGTAAGGTTAATAAGAGATGATAAGACACTGATAAGGCTGATGACTTGTATATAACGAGGGTTTTGAAAACTACAGCTGTGAGAAACAACGAGTTAACTTGGAAAAGCTCATCAGCGAAAAATGATTAATTATGATAAATTTTTATAGGGCGCACTCTTATCCCTGTTTGCATTATCCACGCCGAACATGTGCCTAATGCCAAAGCTCTGTTGTAAGTAGCATTATTTTGTGACTTGTATCTGTATGCAGGGCTGGGTAATCATTTAAAATGCCAAATGTTTTTGAAATCCACTTTATATATAAAATGGATAAATAGATATTTTAAATTTATTATAATTAGAGTTTTCAAATACAGAACGGTTTTTCCTACATACATTTTAATATAGTATTTTACATTTAGCATTTTAAATAGAATTACATTTTAAATGGCATTTTAAATGCAAAAATATCCAGCCGTATCTGCATGTATTTATTTTTGGTCTTACACGTGTCACTTATATAGAAGTTTAATAAATTAATAATTATTTATATACTGGGAATTATAGTTTTTTGCTACCCTAATTACTTTCAATTCTCAAGTATTTATCATGTATGAGAATAAAAACAAAAATTTTTTAAGTCAAAAGTAAAAATTTGTATATATAAACATATGTATATATTCACATAACATATATATATGTTCAAAAAAATTTTCACTTCAAGATTCTGCTCTATGGAAAAAGTTGTATGATTGATCCTTTAGAAGCAGGATACCAAGCATATACCTTTTTCTTTTCTTAGAACTTTTTCCTTAAGGTAAAAACGTAGAAAGTAAAAAATTTCTCCATTAACTTCAATGATAAAAATTTTCTTCTCATATATCCATCCTATGGGAAAAAGTTCATATGATCGCTACCCGGAAGATGAAGGTAAAAAGATTAAAAATTAAAACGTTCTTTTGTATACAGATGTAGAAAATACAAGGCAAACCACTATTGGATAAATCAAGCGAGACATATTCGTTCGACTTCAGCACTATGTAAGTATGACAATTTATGTTCTTGTTACGTCTTAAGTAAAGACGTAACAGTTAATTTAATCAGGTATAATATGTTATCTAAACAGGGGAGATCAGGGAAGTTGTAGTTCCTGCGTTTGCCGAAAGTGTAAGCGAGGGCGACGTGAGGTGGGAGAAGAAGGTTGGCGACCAGGTGAAGGAAGACGATGTGCTCTGCGAGATCGAAACGGACAAGGCAAGCATCTAGGACGTTTCTTGTTTCTTTCGCTTGTAAAGACCATTCTACAATTGTGTAAAGCCCATTCTATAATTGCTCAAGTGTAGTTGCAAGTAGTTGTAGCTATAAAAATTGACCAATCATAATTGAATATTCCTTTTATATTCGACTGTGATTGGTCAATTCTTAAGCCTATAGTACAATTTTAAAAGCATAGTTGCAAGTGGTTGTAACTATTGTAAGAATTGACTGTATCGAGTCACAATCGAATATAAAGGGAATATTCGGCTATAATTTGGTTAATTTTTATAAATTGACGCTGAACAACCACTTACAACTACGCTTACGCAATTGTAGAATGAATGTAACACGAGGTAGGAATAATTGCGATTATTATGATATACATTCAGGGATATAACTATTCAAAATTTAATCGTGCTTGTCCACAGACTTCTGTTCCTGTACCGTCGCCCGGGCCCGGCGTCATAAAGGAACTGTTCTTTAAGGATGGCGATACCGTAAAGCCGGGACAGAAGTTGTGCACCATCGATATCGGTGCAACCGGCGGTGCTGCGGCCGCACCTGGGGAGAAAGCGCCACAACCTCCTGCGGCTGCGCCAGTGGAAAAGGCACCGAAACCTGTGCCACCTCCTCCAACACCATCAGCCCCAAGTGTGGCACCTCCACTGCCGAGATCCGCAGCGCCGATCCCACCTCCCGCCGCTGAACCACCATCTCCGCAAGCACCTACTGCATCCATGCCAGTTGCGGCTATTAAACATGCCCAGGTAAATATCAGTTATTATTATGCATTAGTTATTATTAGATATATAATATTATGAAAATTATGTATTATTAGTCGTTGGAAGGCGCAAAAGTTCAGCTACCTCCCGCCGATTATACGCGCGAAATAATTGGCACCAGGACAGAGCAGCGAGTGAAAATGAATAGAATGCGTCTACGTATTGCGGAACGTCTGAAGGACGCGCAGAACACGAACGCTATGCTGACCACGTTTAATGAAATTGACATGAGGTAATTTCAAATATGATCGCTCGTATTAATATAAAAATCACATACAATGTAACACACACAATGTGTGCTGAGCGCTCAGTAAGCAGTTGCTGAATGCACCCATTGAATCATCCTTGTTTAACATTGATGTTTAACAACAAAGACGATTTACTGCGTTACCATTTCATTAATTGTGTCTCGCTGGGAAACGCTTTACAATATTCTATATTTCGTATGTATCTATCGCTCATTTACTACACCAGCAACACAACTAAAAACAAAGTTTTCTAGAAAACAAGTTTAAATGTTTTGAATCATTAAAGTTTTATAATGTTAATTTGAAAATGGAATTTTGGTGTAATAATTGATTATAAAAAAAACAATATGTTCTTTTGAAATACATTTTCTTTTTTTTGAAAGCAATTAAAAAAATTAACAATTTTTTAATTATGTTGCTACTGTAGTAAATAAACGGTATGTATTTAAAAATTTTATCCATACTAAGAAGGGAAGTTTCACAACTGTCCGGAATCGATCTGATTTTCCATGAAATATGTTGTCAAACACGAAAATCTAAGAAACACGTACTTTTTTATACGTGCGCTAATTCATGTTTAAGGAGTAAACATCCCTTTGAAAAAAAAAACGGTATTTCTATTTCGAGCCGAATACCGTCGGAAATATAAAAGATGGAAAAAAATTTTTTAAACAAAAGTTGTACGGTTTCAAGAGTACTTCAATGTTGTGAAGAAAAAAATTTTTTTTGAAGTACACACTCTTGAAACCGTACAACTTTTGTACGTATAAAAAAATATGTATCTCTTAGATTTTTTCGTGTTTAATAATATATTTCATGGAGAATCAAATTGGTTCTGGACAGTTGTGAAACTTCCCTTGTAAAATGTGTGTATCATGTTTGTATTAGAGCTAATGATGCCCGGGTACCCGATTACTATACGCGGGTAATACTCTGGTACCTATATCCATATTCGTTGACATAATCATATTTTTATTTGTATAGAGTTATATATGAAGTATTCCACGTTTTTTACTATATATACTTAATATACAAATAAATAAGTAGAGATGCTTTTGGATCTTGATACCTAATATTATTTTATATATGTTATGTATAGTATTTCTAAATACAGTTTTTAGTCTTAAATTGCGTGTCGCTTATTATCGGACTTGAAACGTAATCATAAATTGGAACTGGGAATAAATTAAATTGATCATCAATTTTTAATAATGATACTATCCAGCTTCTTAAAACGCTGTTAAGAGAGATGTTTGATAGCATCATTATTAAAAATTAATGACCAATTTAATTTGCAATATTTCTAGTTTCAGTTTATAATTGCATTCGAAATCCGGCAGAAAGCGGTGCGCAATTTAAGAAAATTGTATTTATAATCACGTCAAATTTGCAGATATTTCAGCAAACCCATTCTTTCTGTGTAAAAATATGTGAATGTTGTACATACGAGTACAAATTAAATTATTTTAAAATTAAGTTCTAAGAGCTTTTTTCAAGAATCATCATTATGTATTATTAAAAATTGACGATTATTTTAACTTTTGATATTTCTAGTTTCAGTTTATGATTGCATTTCAAATCCGATAGTGAGCGACACATAATAATTTTCAACTGAAAACTATATTTAGAAATACTATACATATATAAAATGTTATTAGGCGTTATGGGTATCTCATTACCCGGTCCAAATCATCAGCCCTAGTTTGTACTCTTATCTTTCAGTTACTCATTAATGTACATCATTAATTTGCAGTCGCATTATTGAGTTCCGGAAGGCGCATCAAGAATCGTTTACGAAAAAGTACGGCATCAAACTCGGGTTCATGAGTCCATTCGTCGCGGCCAGTGCCTATGCTCTAAAAGATCAACCCGTGGTGAATGCCGTGATAGACGGCACCGATATAGTATATAGAGATTACGTAGATATTAGTGTGGCAGTCGCGACGCCGAAGGGACTTGTAGTGCCTGTACTTCGCAGCGTAGAAAACAAAAATTTTGCCGAAATCGAAATCGCTTTGGCCGCTCTGGGTGAAAAGGCTAGAAAAGGGAAGATTACCGTCGAGGATATGGATGGCGGTACTTTTACGATAAGCAACGGTGGCGTTTTCGGTTCGATGCTAGGAACTCCCATTATCAATCCACCGCAGAGCGCGATTCTTGGCATGCACGGTGTTTTTGACAGACCTATCGCCGTTAAGGGAGAGGTAAAGTTCACTGAAGGGAAGAGCTTTTAATTTCTTAATTATTTAAACTTTAATTTTTTAATCTTTTCATTTGAATCTTTAAGTATTTAATCTTCTTTAATTTAAAATCTTTTAATTTTAACTATGAAATTCATAATTGCATTATAAAATTGCTTACAAACGTTTGTATTTTCAGGTTAAAATTCGGCCAATGATGTATATAGCTTTGACATATGATCATCGGCTGATTGACGGACGTGAGGCTGTGATGTTCCTGAGGAAGATCAAAGACTCTGTGGAAGATCCTAGAATTATTTTGGCTGGCCTTTAATAACTTGGGACACATTTGTCGCGCGTGTTAACGATGCGGTTGATCACTATTGGATAAACAAGAACGCGACGCGAGAATCTGGAATCTCGGCAAGGAGTTTTTCCGCTTCCGGAAACCTCTAATCATTGGAACGTCCCCTCTAAGGAACGTCTCTCGATACCTTATTTCGAATACCATTAATCTCCAAGTCACATGTGAGATGACGTGACAGGTGCAGTCATAAATAACGATAAACTGGCGAACTAGTCCTGTCTATTATTCTGAATTCTTGCAACTCTTGAGAGTATTGTAAGGCGAATTCACTTCGCACGTTACAGTCTGTATATCGCTGGACGACGTAACTTTTGTTATTGGAATTTCTCTACACATTATTCGGCAACCCGAATCAATGCCGAACCGATAATCGCATTCTTGCGAGCATTCATATTTCTGTCGCAACACTGATGTCGATCGGTGTCGAAAGACGGAGCGCAGAGAGGTTGGAGCCAAGGAAGGGCTAGAAGGTACTTACCCTAAGTACTCTAGATGTAGACTCATAAGCTAAAATAAAATCTCTCACCAATATAAGTCTCTTTAGCGTTGTTGATGCATCACATTGCGGCCGTAGGATAAGTAACGTGATTTGATAAATGTTTAAATACATGGAAGTGATATTACTGTTGGTATTTGTACGTTATATATCGAGCATCTCGGGGAGAGGGGGAGGGGGAGATATGTTGCACATGAGGAATTTTGCACTCGAAGGAAAATGGCTCATTCGTGATTTTGTAAATCACACAAAAGTTGCTTATTAAATAAAAAGAGATAAATCAACTATGGCCGGTATTCATAGTCGGTTCTTATTTCAAGACCGTCTTAAGTAATGTCTTAATACGCTAATGCGGCTCTCTTATTGGTTCATAACACCTCAAGGCTGAACTTGAGACGATCTTGAATATAAGAACTGACTATGAATACCGGCCTAAGACTACGTTTACACGGTTACGCCGAAGTTGTAACATCGATGTTATGAAAGTGTCAATCACAGTCATTCCATTCTTCAGAGGAATGAATAGCTGTGATTGGCCAATTTGATAATATCGATGTTATAACTTTGGCGTAAATCGAGCCGCGTAAACGTAGTCATTGGGTGCATTAGCTGCGTTCAGCAGACTCAACAGTTTTGCAACCGTTTTATGATTGTCTGCTGAGATAGGACCATTCTTCTAGATCTAAAAGTATGATCTAATCAGCTCGAAGGAAACTTCCAACAGTTGCAAAACGAACGTTCTGCTGAACGCAGCCATTCAGTACCACGACCGCTTACTGAGCGATTGTAGTATTAAGGGCGACTGTTACCAACTCCGATTAACTTAATCGACCGATTAGTCCATTGGAATTGGCCAATCGCCATCTGTCGTCAAACAAAATGACAAATGCGATTGGTCAATTCCAATGGACTAATCAGCCGATTAAGTTAATCGGCGTTGGTAACAGTCGCCCTAAATGCACCCAATGCTCTTATACTTGTTCGGTCAATATTTTTAGGTCTAATGGAATATGCCAATCAGATGCAAGAGCTCATTGAGCACTCAGTGAGCAGTCGTGTTTCTGAATTACCCAATGTGGACAAGATATGTTTTTATGACAGAGTATTTTATGTATGTGGGAGGGTATGATGGGATGGAAGGGCCGTTTAATCACGCATTAACGAACAAAAGTAGAGTACACTGCCAAGTCCTGCGACGAATGTTTTGAGTCGCCGTTCGAATGTTTGATACGAATCCACTTGCACTGTTATTGATAATAACGGCGAGGTCGGCGAGTGTTGTTGTCTCGCGAGCGAAGTTTCCATCATTACGTTTGCATCGTCAGATCACAGCTTTATGCGTGAAAATGTGCGAATGTTCTTTTAGTCTCATTGTAAAATACATTGTATATCGTTCGATACTGTATATTAACGAAGAAATAACGCATATAAAGCACGCTGATTAAACATTGAATTTCGTTTCATTTTAACAATGCTGTTGGCACAGATCGTAATTAATCGCTAATATTTATGATAATAATAACTTATAATTATATAAATGACCGAATTTTTTTCTGTTGTAAATATTAGACACGTTGTCTTGAAAAAGTGTGCCTTTAGCAGCTTTTACTTTTAACGGACAATAAGAAGATACGACTGTTTTGCAACGACTCTTTATTATAATCGAGACAAGCAAGAAGATAGCGGAAGGCGAAAGCAAAAAAGTGAAACGCGAAAAAAATGCGCATCGCAACCGAAATTTTCAGCGCCTCTCGATTCATCCGGTTACACACTAAAATCTTTTATCTTAACTTCATCTATCTTTATACGCCTGTAGGTCATAAACACATGCATCACATGCATTCCAACATTTTCTTTATGGGTTTCTTAAATTTTTTTTCGTGATTCGCGCTAGTCGTCTTTTAATTATTATGACTTCAGAAATGAGAGGAAGAAGAGTTATTGTACGAATAATTGTCTGAGACTTTCCTAAGTTTACTAATTGTTTCTCGTGTCTGTAAATATTGGGTAGGTTTTACATCTTCAATTCTCTTCAGCTAATAAATGATTTTATACACTACTCAACAAAAAATGAGGAACTCTTTCGAACACGCTCAAAATTGCGCAATATTCAGAACACCGTAACTCGGTGAAAAATCATCGCAGACAAAAAATAAAAAAAGCTTTGAAAGCTTGAAATCTCTATTTACGAAATCGGTAATTGATATTTCAATTTGACTGATTCTTTACGGAGATATACGGACACAAATGGATACACGTCATATCTGAAAAATTTTTACAAACTTTACAAAGGTCCATGGCGTGAAGTAAAATTCACACAAAAATGCGGTTCACGGCAGTCGAAAGAGTGAATCTTTACCTTCAGTTTGCTTTTTTATTGAGCGCTGTACGATTTTTTTTCACCGAGTTATTGAATGTTGAAGCAAAAGTGATCGTGTATCCATTGAACATCTCCGATTATGATTCGAAAATGAGAAAAGAGTATGTGAATATTTCTCGAATTTCTTGAAACGATCCGGTCATTTCTCATGTAAATTGAATACGTTTTATATCATTATTAATTCTATTCAGCTCATAGATAAGATCTTTTTATACAAATTCGGAGAAGCTTATTAAAATAAATTTGGAAGACGTTTTCTTTATCCGCAATCACAACTCGCAGCGGGAAAGCGGATATCGATCTTTTTTTATCGACTGTGCACAATCGAATCGCTGCGGCGATTCAGCGAATGACTTCGCCGTTTCGAAGAGGGGACAAGCCAGATTGAGCGTAAGGAAAGATGGTGAGTCTGTTAAAACTGTCAATTGATTATTATTTAATGTAGAACATGAAGTGGCTTTGCTATTCAGGCTTTGCTATTCGATAAAAACAGTTGCGTATTGTTGCTAATTTTCTAAGATCTACTCTACTTATCGATCGTTTAGACTTAGGTTAGCCATCCTTCAAATGTTAGCTCTAATTCATTTTTCAAGTTTTATCAAAAAGAATTTTATTTTTCTCAAACGATTAGGATATTTCCTTCAATGCAGCTTTTAATTTATCAGTGAAATTCTTTAATAATAATAAAAAAATTGTCACACAGGGTCAGAATCAATCTGGGACTGGTGGCAGCGGAGGAGACAAGAAGGATGACAAGGACAAGAAGAAAAAGTACGAGCCGCCGATTCCTACGAGAGTGGGTAAAAAAAAGAGGCGTACTAAGGGACCAGATGCAGCTCTGAAATTGCCACAAGTGACTCCTCACACACGTTGTAGACTGAAATTATTAAAAATGGAGCGCATAAAGGATTATCTACTGATGGAGGAGGAGTTTATTAGGAATCAGGAACGCCTGAAGCCACAGGAGGAGAAGAACGAGGAGGAAAGATCAAAAGTAGACGATCTTCGTGGTACACCAATGTCCGTTGGAACATTGGAAGAAATAATCGATGACAATCATGCAATAGTGTCTACCTCGGTTGGCTCCGAGCACTATGTATCCATCTTGTCATTTGTGGATAAGGATCAATTGGAACCTGGTTGCTCCGTGCTGTTAAATCATAAAGTTCATGCTGTTGTTGGCGTCTTAGGAGATGATACAGATCCTATGGTTACAGTGATGAAGCTTGAAAAAGCTCCTCAAGAGACGTACACTGATATCGGAGGTATGTTATATGTGTATATGTACAGAGTGAAGCATTTAAAACAGGTCACCTGAATAACTCGCTTGTTTTTAACAATAGATGGAAAAGTGTCAAGCAAAAGTTACATGGTTTCAAGGAGAACGTATTTTAGTTATGTTGTTTTTTTTCTAGGTGGAGGCACTAAAGAGATATGAAGGTCACTTCCATTTTTTTAAAATGGAATTTATGATTTTTTTTATACAATATGGATCCTCTAATTATTCTGCATATAAAAGTGTTAAGGTAGCGATATCAAAAAACCAATAGTTGACGACATATTTTATATTTTATTGTGGCACATATTGACATAAAATATTAAATAACTCGTAAACTATTAATTTTTTTATAATCGTACCTTAATACCTTTATAGAGAATAATGAGATGAATGAATTGGTGAAAAGAAAATACATCGTTGCTTTAAAAAAAAATCCATTTTGCATATATATTCTTTTAATAGCTACTACGTGAT
This sequence comes from Mycetomoellerius zeteki, assembly GCF_001594055.1. NCBI lineage: Eukaryota > Metazoa > Arthropoda > Insecta > Hymenoptera > Formicidae > Mycetomoellerius > Mycetomoellerius zeteki. The sequence goes on from NW_017257738.1 coordinate 86,383, forward strand.
TTTTTTCCACCAATTGATTCATCTCATTATTCTCTATAAAGGTATTAAGGTACGATTATAAAAAAATTAATAGTTTACGAGTTATTTAATATTTTATGTCAATATGTGCCACAATAAAATATAAAATATCTCGTAAACTATTGGTTTTTTGATATCATTACCTTAATACTTTTATATGCAGAATAATTAGAAGAATCATATTGTGTAAAAAAAATCATACAATTCCGTTTAAAACAACGGAGGTGACTTCATATCTTTTTAGCACCTCCACCTAGAAGAAAGACAATATGACCAAAATACGTTCCCCTTGAAACCATGCAATTTTTGTTCGGCACTTTTCCTTCTATTGTTACAAACAAGCGAGTTATTTAGATAACTTGTTTTAAATGCCTCACCCTGTATATATGTATATATATATACATACACTTTTTTTATATTCATCTGTTTTATATTCAAATATTTCGTAGTATTTCATGTTGATCTATATAAATGCTGATAAATTTATAATTAATTATATCTTTTTATAAAATTGTGTCAAGGTTTATAATTTTTAACAAGGAACTTGAAAACACAAAATTTCTCTCTCAAACAAAATTGAATTTTAACGAAACTTAATTCAAGACTTAAGCATAAAATTTGACTTTAAAATATGTGTAAATTGAAATAACTCAACGAAATGGAATTTTACTTATAAATTGTTGAAGAAATATTGCTTTTGGTAAATTATGTAAAATTATCCAGGAATTATTATGTAAAAATCAAAGAGTATGACTCACGAATATTTTCAGGTCTTGATACTCAAATTCAGGAGATTAAAGAATCTGTAGAATTACCATTGACTCATCCGGAATATTATGAAGAAATGGGTATTAAGCCTCCGAAAGGTGTGATACTTTATGGACCACCTGGCACAGGGAAGACACTGCTTGCCAAGGCAGTAGCCAATCAAACATCAGCTACATTTTTGAGGGTTGTCGGTTCTGAACTTATACAGAAATATTTAGGGGATGGTCCAAAGCTTGTAAGAGAACTTTTTAGAGTTGCTGAGGAGCATGCTCCTTCTATTGTCTTTATAGACGAAATAGATGCAGTAGGAACGAAAAGATACGACAGCAATAGTGGAGGCGAAAGGGAGATTCAGAGAACTATGTTGGAATTGCTTAATCAATTGGACGGTATGTTAATTTCTAATTCAAAATTCAGATAAAAATCTTTTTGTACTAAAATAAACTTTATGTTATTGGGTTGTCGGGAAAATAATGTCGTTTTTCCGTATTGCTATTAAGAGCAGCCGTAACTTCGTTAAAAATGATCAAAATTTAAATTAAAAAAAA
>NW_017257738.1:87960-100776 GCF_001594055.1 Mycetomoellerius zeteki
ATTTTTTTCCTGAGTTATTCACGGATTAAATAAAAAGAAACATTCTAATTTTATTGTTCGTAACTCCATTAAAAATCATCGTATAATTAAAAATACAGATTCTTAAAGCTGAAACGTTGTTCTATCAAGTGATGTTAATTTTGTAGAATATATTAGAAAAGAAAACCACCATTTTATATAGAAAAAATACGTCATGACTTTTTCGACAACCTAATAGATATTAATAAATATATTAGATATTATATAATAGACATATCAGATGTTAAATTTGAAAAATTATTACTAGGTTTTGATAGTAGAGGCGATGTGAAAGTGGTTATGGCTACTAACAGAATAGAGACTTTAGATCCTGCTTTAATTAGACCGGGTCGAATCGATAGGAAAATAGAATTCCCGTTACCAGATGAGAAAACTAAAAGAAGAATCTTCAATATTCACACAAGTAGAATGACTTTGGCACCTGATGTGAATCTTGCGGAATTAATTATGGCAAAGGATGATCTTTCTGGTGCAGACATCAAGGTAGGATAATCTTCTGTGAAAATTCAACTCTGTATATGCATTTTCACGCAGTTCTTTTTTTATTAAAATAAGAGAAAACAATATTCGTGGCTCTAAGAATAAATCGATGCCAAACGAAGTTAAAGCAAAATTGTAAACCCTCTTTTTTTATTGTTTCATTAAAATGGATTTAAAATTTTTATTTCAGGCAATATGTACCGAGGCTGGTTTAATGGCTCTACGTGAACGACGTATGAAGGTTACCAGCGATGATTTTAAGAAATCCAAGGAAAGTGTGTTATATCGAAAGAAGGAAGGTTCTCCCGAAGGATTATATTTATAAAAAAAAGTTCATTATCACTTATCTCTGTATTGAGTCGTGAAACTCTGTATTGAGTGTCTCAATAAAAATTTCTACAGGAAATTAACTTTTCGTAGCAATATATATTAAACACATTATTTTTAATATATATAATCTAATCAATTATTCGTTCCGTAAATCTGTAAATTGCTAAAATATATTGCTAAGATACTTAAATATATCTAAAGAGTTGAATTGATTTCAATGCCCGATTTCTTCAAGATTGGTTCAAAATGCTCGTGTAGCCTGTTTATTACTTCTGCGGAGTGTTCTCTCTGCTTGCTCAGGACTTCAGAGAATGGAGCTTGCTCATGCGAATTGGAAGTTTTATTTTGCGATTCCACCTTGCATATCCAGCACGCACCGCGTCTAGTTCTTTTGAGAACAGCTGCCACGTCTGTGGGATGTTCTAATGTGAACGTTGAAGCGGCAGCCAGACCCTTGTACCTTCCCAAAGTGAAAGCAGTCTCGAAACCATCTTTGTAACCAATGTCGAATCCCTCTTGCAACACAGAGTCTGCTCCATCTTGTATCCCTTCTCTGTAGCCAGTCTAAAAATATGATTATCAAATGCGGCATAGTAAGTAATTGCAACATAAATATCGCGTTTTCAGAAACTCTGCTAAAAATCGCTTACGTACTTTATTAGCAGTATCCATAACGCGTTTCCAACATTTTGAAGCGACGTATAGAGAATCGTCATCTTTAATCGAATCGTACTCTGTCGTTTGTATTACATCTTCCATTGTAATTATTCTGTCAGATTCTCCTTGAACTCCTTGAAACAATTTTGTGATGACATGTTTAAAAAATCAATAGAAACCTTTATTTCTACACAAAATGGTATCGAATGAGTGTATTTTTATCAAAATTTAAGGTAAGATGGTTAAAGAAACATTTACCAATAACTACATTTATGTACGTATAGTTGGTTAATATGTAATTGTAGAGCTCTAATATTCATAACAATTCGTGTAACAACTACGCGCGGAGTCAATACAAAAAAACTAAACAGTTACAGTGTTTACATATGTTTGACATTCCTGCGATATCACATGATAATATGACAGCAGATGTTAGGTTAAGCTACGATTAGACGTAAACACTGATAAACACATTTGGAAAAAACGTACGTTCAAGGAAGAGTACAGAATAGTGCAGAGTACCTGAAAAATGTCGGGACGTAGGAAGAAAGACAAGAATAAACTGCTGCAACGAAGGCCCCGTAATGTTCTCTGCAAGGAGCTGAGGTATCATCAGACAAGGGACAGGAGGTCTGAGAGCTCGGATAAGGAGAACGATGAAACAGGTTAGATTAAGACGAGTTTCGTGTTTTGTTCCCAATATATATTGGGACTGTGATCTCTTTGCAGAGACGGTAAACGAATGGTCATTGCCATTTCCTGTGGCTATGTGGGATCTAGAGCACTGCTCTAAACAGTCCAAACATGGTACTGGCAAGAAACTAGTGAGACATGGTTTAACAAAGCTGCTGCGACTGGGTACAAGATTTTCAGGCCTTTGCCTTACTCCAGTAGGCAATATGGTAAAATAAAGAAACAATAAACAACAATGATCTCGTCGTCTAGATTCTTAGATAAAATGTTTGTCGTAGTGCGTGACTCCGTTGGATCGCAAGATTGTAGAGAAGTATGGTTGTGCAGTTGTTGATTGTAGTTGGTCACGTATCGACGACACTCCCTTCAACAAAGTAAGGACATCCCATCCTCGCATATTGCCTTTCTTGGTTGCTGCCAATTCGACAAAACCCTGTGAATTGAGTTGTGCTGAGGCTATTGCAGCTACTTTAATCATAACGGGATTTTCAGACGAAGCTGACCTTATTCTTAACAAATTTAGTTGGGGACACTTGTTCCTAGAACTAAACAACGAATTGTTGGAAAAATACGCTCGTTGCGCAAATACTGAAGAAATAATAGCTGTACAAGAAAAATTTTTAAAGGATATCCAGCAGGAAAAAATAGACAGACTTGGTAAGAACATTAATTATTCTGTGCTTATCCTATGTATATCATGATATTTGTGTTCTTTAGCGCTTCCTGACTTTCCACCAAGTGATACAGAATCTGAAGAAGAGGCAGAAGAAAAAGATAAGAACGTAGTGTCCGAAATAGCTAAGGAACTAGCCAATACAAGAATATAAAGTACAATATTGCAGCTATTTTATCCAATCAAATAATACACTAGAGGTGTGCAAATCAAATATTTATATGAGGTTGAATTGAATCGAATCTTTGATAATATATTCAAAAATTTAAAAAACGAATCAAATCTTTTTTATTCGAAAACAAATCGAATTTGAATCAAATTTTTCTGAATTTACATTAAAAGCTAATTTAAAAATATTTTCAATAACATTTTTTTTAAGTAAACGAGAAAATAAATCATTTCCAACTTATATGAGAGTCATGTATAAATTAAGCAAATAAAATAGGCAATTGATTTGAAATCGAACCATCGATGATTCTCGAAATTTTAAATTGATTATTTCGATTTCTCGAATCTCAAACTTATCGAATTGAATCTATTATTAGCGAATTTGGTCATCACTTGCACTGACTTGCACTACACTAGATCTGTGCATACTAAAAGCTGCTTTACATGAAATTAGCAAAGTTAAATGTGAAAGTTAAAAGTAAAAGTATCTAAATATTTTAAATGATTAACTATCTACTAATGATATTGTTACGTCACTTAACAAAATATATATGTATCATTTCATTGGTAAAATTAATTATACTGTATCACTGCATTGAGATATTTTATTAAAGCAGCTTTTAATATACACTGATGTAGTGTAGTGCGAATGATCGAATTCATCATAAGATTTGATTTTAAACTATTCGCACACCTCCTGTAATAGAGAGCCTCTAAAAAATAAAAGTAAATTTTATTACAAAATATCAAAGGATTTTGATTCACAATCTTTTTTTCAATAAAATATAATAAATACATGATTAAAATAATTTTAAAAATATCCATAATAATCAGTAGTAAAAAGCTGCGAATGATTATTTTAAATTAATGAGAGTTAAATTAATTATTTCAATGGTATAAAGCTCACTAGTATGAAAGTGCCCTTATTTTCATGCTGACGCTCGATCCTCATTTTTACCGTCAAAATGATCGCGTTCAGCAGACTCTCCAACTGTTGCGAAGCGAATCCGTGAACGCTCGTTGCTATTAGTGTATTCTTTTAGAATATTCTAGATCATCCAACAGCAGCGAGCGCGTACTGATCCGCTCCGCAACAGTTGAGTCTGCTGAACGCGACCAATCAGGTCACGTGATCAAAATTGATGCTTGATATTCGTCAATTTGTATCACGTGACTTATTTTGACGCGAAAATGAGCGTCGAGCGTCAGCATGAAAAGGCACCTTCATACTAGTGAGTACTTTATACCATTAAAACATAATTAATTTTATTCTCAGTAATTTAAAATAACCATTCGCAGCTTTTAATTACTGATTATTATGGATATTTTTAAAATCATTTTAATTATGTATTTATTATTTTGCAAAAAAACATTGTTAGTCAAAATCCTTTGATATTTTGTAATAAAATTTACTTTTATTTTTTATCTGTATCCCTTAATTACTTCTATCCCTTTTTTTTACTGTATTATTGTTTGGCAAAAACGAGCTGTAAAATTATATTATAATTTTTAAAAAAGAATTATTTAAAGAGATTGTCTTTAATATAGATTGAAAATCGTTAATATTTTTCAACCTAATTGTGTACTGACATTTTATTTTCTGTATAATATTTGTATTTTGTCGATTAAATGTTTTATAATAGTATTTAGCTTATAACAGTATGTGTGAAACATAGTCACAATTATAATCTATTAAAATATATTTAACTACTCAAGGACTTTTTTTTTAATTTTTACAGAAACGAGCAAAAGTATGTGTATTAGAATCGAAGTCGTAGAGTGAACGGAGTCCATTCGTCTGCGCGATCTCTTTCAATTCTCTAGTAAAGTTCTGCAAATCTTCTTTGTGAAGATTTGCCATATGTTTGCGCAATTCCACAATCATCGGTGCATCAGCAGATATCAATGGTACCAAATTTGGTAATTGTTTAGTCATATTATGTGCCACCCAAATCAGATGGAATCTATTTATATATTCGCATTTAGACTTGAGAGACTCCAGCGACGTTATAGGATGAAATATTATCTAAAAATAAGTGTGGTATATCAAATTCATTCACATTGGCTATTAAAGAGTACAAAACGTACCTTGTGATTTGGTACTTCTATCCAAGAAATCTTTTTATCTTGTTTAGATTTATCTCCAGTACTTGTCCATGATTCGTTTTCCATTTCGATATCCGGCATTTCGCTCACTATAATGCTATTTAAAATCGAGACATCCCTATGAGCACCGACATGATCTTCACATAGTGGCTCTTTCGTTCTTATTTCATGAATTGCACGCATTATCTCACGTTCAGCAATGTCAGTTGCCCTACGTCTTTAAGATTTAAGAACTTTTATTTATAGGAAGCAAGTATGTAAATTTCTCTTTCGAATATATTTTATTACTTGTCTTCATTTTTTCCAACAGCAGCCCACGTAAAAAAGGGACCATTCACAATATCTCCCAAATATGCGTAATGTATAAAACCAGGTCCATGTTGTATTATATTATTTAACAGAGTTGGATTGCTTCTAACTGGTTCACCTTCAAGCCATGTAAAAGCTATTCCATTATTTCTCCAAAATCTAATAATTATAATAACATATTTTGTTTTTTTCTCATTGGTATATTGAGATAATCATTTCAACTAAAGAAGCATATCATCTGGATCGCAATTTTGTATACAATTTTAACTGTATGCTTACAATGTATAAACGTACCTATATTCTTGTATAGTAAGATTAGTGGTACATCTGGGCTTTAAAACCATATAATAATCCCAATCAAAAACGCCTTCTCTATAGTCATATCTCGTTTTTAATAATTTCCTGATTCTGCGATCCCAATAATTTACAATGGGAACTCCTTCGCATGTTGCACGTGCCCAGAATCTTATTAGAAATTATTACAAAAATTAATACAGAAATACATAAATGCCTGCGGAAGTATTAAGTACCTTTACTTAAAACCAATGACGAATTTTTCAAGTCTGTCTCTAGATGCTTTGCATTGTAGGACCTTTCAAATTAAATTTTGCTCGAGCGTCTCAGATACCAAAATCCGCCACTGTTAGAAACTATTATTTTATTACGCTGTATCCTCTTAACTTACTTAAAAATAGATTCCAAATTATCCCTATCCTTATGCTTAAATTTTTCTAACGATAACCATGGACACTCAACAGTGCGGGTCGGAATATCGATCAGCTGTTTGGCGCATTTTGCTAAATATTTAGCCGTAGCCGGTCTCAAAAGAGTGTTTCCTAAAATCTCCAAATAATATCGCGTCGCCTCTTGCAGTCCTGGTATATTAATTATGTGTGTTAGTTCCATTGATTTCTCTAACATAGGCTTGATATCAGTATTCACGAATACATACCCAAATCTTTTTCTAAGCAAAGGCTTAATAAAAGTATCGATCTAGCAACTTGCTCCAAAGTCGGTTCGACAATGTGATACGTTATAGTTTGAGCAGGATGTGTATAAGATGAAGCTAACGTTTTCACAATGTGCCGTGCATCACCAGAACCTACAATTAATACTTCAAGATTGTTTAAAATACAGTCTTCTATTTGTGTTATTTCAGCTTGTAAATCTAGCGGTTGACTATATCCCCACCACATGTTGTTTCAAGATTTGCTGAACTTTACGAAATATATATTTTCATAGAATCGCGTTATATATTTGTACTTAACAATTATCAGGATTTCTATTACCAAGCTTGTTTTAAAAGGTTTGTTATTACCATGGCAACCTCAGAAACGAAGAGAATGAAAATTACTATGGCCGGTATTCATAGTCGGTTCTTATATTCAAGATCGTCTTAAGTTCTGTCTTAAGGTGTCACGAACCAATCAGAGGGCCGCATTAGCATCTTAAGACATTACTTAAGACGGTCTTTAAATAAGAACCGACTATGAATACCGGCCTAAGATTGGTTCATGACACCTCAAGGCTGAACTTAAGATGATCTTGAATATAAGAACTGACTACCGGTCTAGTGGATGAAATATACTTCTATCATGGGTTCAATAGAATGTTTTGAAAGCAAAATATTTACGCAAAATGTTTTTTCTTTGCGTCGATTATACTTTTGAATTTAGAGGAGTAGTCCTACCTCTCAGCGAAGAAAACTTCCAACAGTTACAAAATAAATATTGTCCTGAACGTGGTCAATGTTTATTTGAATTGTATTTTGTTCTAATAAATATTTTAATTTTCTTTTTAAGAAGTCACGTATCTAAACAGAGATATGTGCATTAATCGGAGGCAGAAAATAAATAAATAGAAAGACATTTGGCTAGAGGAGTAAGAAGTATTATATTAAAATAAAAACGTTAGATTTATATAATAAAATTATAAACATATTATTATATATAGTGACATAGTCATGTCTTTTTTAGACTTATAAAACCATTTATTTATTCCTATATATAGAATCTGTGACACAGATAAAAATAGTTCCCTTTTGAACTTTCCTTCAACAAAGTTCGTTTATAAAGATTCTACTGTATTTATTCAGCACAATTGCTCATTTGTCCCTCTTTTTCTGTGCTCGTTTGTTACCACAGCGTTGCAAAAGATCAGTAATAGGGCCTTTATGTTGAAATATAGCAACTAGTTGTGTACGTGCTTCGTTCATGCCCTCACTGATTAAATTACTGCGCTGCATGTTTCCCTTAATCAGTTCGTTTACGCGTTCGAGACCATCATTATGTTTACTTTTAACGGTTTGCTGCGATTCCAGTAGTGTGAGTGTCGTTTTTAATTTTTCATGGACCTACAGATGTATCATACAAACATGATTCGCTGTCTAAAGATAAATAAATTGAAGGAAAATCTAACAATGTGACAAATCAATATACCTGTTTTTCAAGGGATGCGATATCTTCCATTTGTGTAGTGAGATGATAGATTTTCCATCCATTTAATCTTTGTAATACGTATTTCTGTTGAGCCAGTTCAGCAACTGTTGGTCTTCTTTCCTCACGAGGTCGGACATCGCTAGGTCTTCTATAGTGCTGTAATCTAACTGTCCATTTGTTTTTCCAAGAAGAGCCTAAAAACATACCATGATTAGGAAGAACATAACATAGAAAATACGAATGATGTAATGGATATAATGGAACAAAATGTTTGTATTATATATACCTAATAAACTTGGTACAGGCCGTGATCGTATTGTGATTTCTGTTTGTTGAGTAGATGATTTAATATCACTTTGTACATTGGAGAGTTGCCTTTTGTCGGACAACTTCTCTTTTGATTCCTCTTTATTTTCCTTCTTCAATTTTTCCTCAGTGAGAAATTGCATCTCTTCCTCCGTAAATTTAGGTTCAGTTAATTCTACGCCTGTAAGTTGCTGTTTGCGTGGTTTTTTTCTCGGCGACATTTCTATAGTAGGATTAATAGTAATTCTGGATTGTTCAAGTTCCTCGTCGAGACCTGGTGAAGATGTAGCAGATACAGTCGTGGATCCAGAACTTTGGCATCCACCATCTTGATCGCCTTTTGGTGAGCATGGTGGACTGGACATTGATCTACTTGATGGCAAAGATGCTAATATGGGAACTAAATTTTTAGCTGCACCTGCAAAAAATTGTGACTCCCCTGTGAAATTGAAATTCTATAATGGATATCCATTAAACAAATATAAGTAATTTATTAGCAGGAAATTTTAGGTCTTATTTTATAATATATAATAGAAAATAGAGAAAATAAAAACCACTATAATTAATTATAAATGTAGCATATTAAAAGAATCTATACAAAAAATTTATCTCTAATACCTAATTTACTTCTATTTTAATATTCTTTTCGTTTTGAACTGTCTCAACAAACTGGGTAATAGAACGAGAATTGTTTTCCATATGTAAACAATCATAGCTATCACATATAAATATTTTCTTAATTAATACATTAAGGTCAACATTTTCAAGCATGTTTCAACACGCTGCAAAATTAAATCTTCCAATTTCTATATCATTATAAATCAATAAAATATACTTGAAAAAAAAAAAAACTCAATATATCATCAGTTTTGACATGTAGTTGAATTTTCCTATTCCTTATTTATTATATATTTATTTGTATGTTGTTTATAGAATAAATGATACTTTTTATATAACATGTCGTTATATTGATTCATTTATATTTACTAATATAATCATACCTTTAATTGGTGAATTGTCATGATCTCTCTTTCTTAGAATGCTCGGTCTGGGAGACGCATTAGGTTTACCATGGGGTTCTTCATATCCTGGCTCAACAACTAATCTCACTGGCTGCACTGAAGCTTGTCGAAACTGTGAATACGTTCCTGAAAAACATTCTTTTTGTTATCGCAGAAGACAATGCAATTATATTTGTCACAGGATACAAGAATGTAAAAGATAATCCTTCTATTAGCCTTTTTAAATTGATTTTTACCTGTAGTCTCAAAGGAAAGATACGTAGTAGTATGCGGTGGATGTATATATTGCCCTTGGACCGGCTGAGCGGAACTTGTGGCTGTACTGTTATTGGTAGATGACATGCGTAAATTAGCTTGTGGTGCCGGTTTCACTTGGACGGTTTGTCCAATATTTTGGGACTGTGTAGGAGCAGCCTTGATCGGCGCCGATGCAGCCCTAACCGGTAGAGCGATGGGCAAAGGATGTAAGGACATTCCTGCGATTTTTGCAACTGTGGTTGGAACTGTTTGCAGTATGCGCATTGCATTTGACTGTGTATTTGCGGTCGTTGTAATTACTTGTGATACAGTACTGAGATTCGACAGAGATGTGACGGTTTGAACAACACGCGGTGCACCTTGCTGTGGTTGAACCTGTTAAACAATTGTTACATTTATCACCTTGAAAGAATTTTCAATATATTGTAAATTAGAGTACAACATCTACCTGTTGCGAAGGAATAACGATATGGCTAACGGTCGATGGTCCGGCCACCGTATTACCACTAATTGACAATTGTCGTCCTACTGTTGATTCCACCGAACCGACAGTAACTGAAGCTGTACTGCTTATTCTGTTCACTGTCTCCACAATGGGTGATGCAGCTATACGTTTCGTCGTACCAGTCGTAGTTAGAGGCCTGCTAGACTGGGTAGGCTAAACATTTCAATAAAATTTATAAATTCATAAATTGTATATTTCCCTTCTTGGCATTTATGTGCAATTCAGAAAAGTAGTACACTCAACCGTCACGTATGCCTTCACCTCCGGGTCGAACGCATTGTGTCGATATTCGTGTACCATGACTCAAAACTGTGTTTGACAACTGTAAGTTTTTGGAAGTGCGTAAAATAGTAAACAAAAAGTTGTACATTAAAATATTACACATATATATTATATATGTATACATATATTAATATATTATATAATTTACTTGAATAGTTTGTGTCGACGATCTGGTGGGTTGCGAGGTCTGTGACACAGTTACTACTTGCGGCGTTGGCGGTCTGTTTTGTGCAACTGGATGTCTAGTAAGATTAGTTTGCAAGACGGGTGCTATTAACCTGGACGAACTACCAGCAACCATGGTAGCTTGAACAGATCTTGCTTGACTGGCTGGCGTAATTAATCTTGGCTGTTGTCCTGTATACACAGTGGACGATGGCCTGGAGACTCTGCTGACGGAAGGAGTAGGATGTCTTTGCGGTTGCGCATATAATGCAACAGATGTTGTTTTAGGTTGCCATTGAGGATTAGAGATTGGTGTATTACTACTGAAAAAATTGATATGTGATGTGATATATAACTGATTTGTTCTATTAAAACAATTCTGCATATATATTTCTAAATAACTATTTAAATTTCTTCCTTTTAATTACATATATTATGTTTGATTTTTTTGACTACTATTCAGAAACTGTTTTATTTTAGGTATGTACGAACCCTGGTCTAGTAGCAGGTACAATTTGTCCTATATTTGTCCTGACAATAGGAGTGGCAACTGTCGATCTAGGTGCAGAGATATTAGCAACTGCAGCAGGTCCACGCGGTACATGATACGTAGCTGGTATAGTGACTGGATGTGGTAATTGTGTTTGAGGTGGAATTTGCCTTTCCACAGTACTTAACATTCCTGGTGATATTATTTTTACTGTAGATCCTATAGAACATAACTAGAAACGTTGAATTTGATATTAATAAATCTATCACAAATGTATGTATGCATTAAAGCACTTGACAAGTTAATTTTACATTATTAAAATATCCCACATTATATAAAATATTTTTTGGTACGTTTAATATTAAGTATTGAAATAAATCTTTATATACTTAATTATAAAACAAAATATTCTACTATATTTTATTTTACAGTAAAACATAATAAAATATTTCACTATAAAATAAAATATAATGATTGTGTGTATATGTGTGTGTATGTGCGTACGTTTGTATGTGCGTGCATTTGTATGTGCAACTCCTATAAGCAACATATAACATATTAACTTTATAACATTATAACATTAGTTTCAGCACAATGCTAGAATTACCGTTGTTGTTATTTTACTCGTTTCTGTAGACGAAGTAGAACCAGAAGGTACCACAGGTTTCATTAAAGACAATTTTGGATTCATGTCCAAAGATACCGATTTGCCTACTAGACTGCTGGGCGTCATGGATCCAACAATAGTCTGAGTCGGCTGAATGCTCGGTACATTACTCTGTACCATGCTCTGCACATTCTGCACACTCTGTACATTCTGTTGCATCGTAGTTAAGTTTTGTGCCACGGTCTGCACAGCTGTTTCTGGTAAACGTTTGTCACCACCGCTACTGACAGTGCTTATTGTAGTGTTCATAGCTGCACTATTGAAACAAAACAGATGAATTAATTACATACAGGCCGCGTATAGAGACAGATCAGAATAGATCAGGATGATCCACAATAGCCAAGGGATTATCCGTAAAGGTACTCTAGTGAGGAGTGAGGCGGGTTTACACGGGAGTTGACCTGCAAGCTGCTCTCGACACATCACGCTCAAAGCAGGACGAGCCATCTGCATGACGACAGTCCGGGTTGTTGTTTTATGTCAGAATGGAGTATTGGTCCAAGCCTCAAACAAACTTTGGAGGTTACGGTGACCCGTCGATGCGTACGCGGGAGAAGATCCGAACGGGGACGTGCAGGCGCCGCATTGTCGAACTTGAACCCTTCCAGAGACTAGCCAAGCACCAAGTACCGGACCATTATTCGTCTATTTGTGGATCGTGTTTCGAGCGGTCCACAGTAGTCAACTGCCCGCGTAGCGTTGCCGTAAAAAGGCGCGTACCTGCGTAAAAATCTTGGCCCAGAAAGATGATGCCGAATCACTCGCAGGCCCACGTAAAACACTTCTCGTGCATTCGGAGTCGGTAGACACTTGTATCGGGGAACAACACATACCAATGTCTGTAAAACGTTCCTCGACCTCGCATCGTTACCGACGTTTACGGCGCGCAATCAGAGTTCGGACAATGTAAGCACAATGCAGGGCTGGAATGCGGCTTTCGATACGAATATAAATGTTCCATTTATTGCGTGGCGTCTGTATAGGAATTTTCTTCTCGACGCTGAATACAACTGGCTGACCAATCACTATTACCAGAGAGTAGAGTCCTAGATTTATCTGATAAATCTAGGACTCTACCAGAGTAAAACCTGAGAGAGGACGTGAGAGCCTTTTTCCTGTAACCGCAAACTGTCGCCGCGCACTACTGCCCTCTGAAGAAGTGGATGTAAACTACATAACAATATCCATATGCTGGATTCATGGCCGCAGCACAGACTCTTGCATAACG
>NW_017257739.1:0-623 GCF_001594055.1 Mycetomoellerius zeteki
AGGTGGAAGGGAGAGTAGCGCAAGCGGAGATGAAGAAACAGGTGGAGAGAAAGGAACTGAGGGTGAGCAAGCGTGTTGGTTTAGAGAGTGAGGGATGCTAGGGGAAGAAAGGGGTGAGACTGGGTCTAGAGTATTACTATGATTACTATTAATTATATTATCGCTGTTCAAGGTAGCCAAAAATGCATGATAGGCTTCGTCTAAGAGCTGACGGGCCTCCCTAATCCGCTGTCTCCGTTGGCATTTAGCCGCGCGGGAAACCCGGGAGCGACGTGGTCGGTCACCCACTACGAGGTAGCCAAAAATGCATGATAGGCTTCGTCTAAGAGCTGACGGGCCTCCCTAATCCGATGTCTCCGTTGGCATTTAGCCGCGCGGGAAACCCGGGAGCGACGTGGTCGGTCACCCACTACGAGATTTGAATTTATGAAAATTATAAATATTATACCCGGCTCTGCATTAAACGGCAAATAATGAAAGGGTGGGGGAGAAAGAGAAAAGAGAAAAAAAAACCAAGAAAAAAAAGAAAAAATAAGATTATGTGACTCACTTGTTTCGACGAACCCTCCTGAGATTTGTTGGAGTTGTTGGTATGAGACCGGCTCAGGAAAATGCGGAGAAGT
>NW_017257739.1:875-3708 GCF_001594055.1 Mycetomoellerius zeteki
TGTCTCGTGTGAAACTTATCGCTAGGTTCGCAATCTCTTCTTAGAACTATATCAAGAAAGATCGTCGTCCGTTACGAATCCACGGTATTGGATGACGATAAACAGATTCCTCTTCGAGTTTCAAAGGTGTAATCTATGATTTCTAAACTTCCGTCGGTCACCGGTGTTGGGTTTTATCTCCAAGGGTATGGAGTTACTACTAGGAATTGATTCAATTATTTATTCGTCTATCGAAAGAGGAATCTATTGCGATCTTTTGTTTTGAACGGACCGTGGTCTCTATGTCTGGAATTTCATCGCCCTCAACCCCGTGGTTGATATTTAGATCCGTGGTGAAAAATAAGGGGTAGATTATTCTTTGATTACTCTCCATAAACAGTCCGAGACGGTTATTAACTACTTATATTTCATAAATGATATCCGAGTGACAACGATCGATCTTCCACGAAAGAAAAGAATCGTGGAGTCTACAGGACGTAACATTATGTTATATAATATATATACCATATATTGTACATTTTACATTTCTATAATTATAGAAGAAACATGTTTAAAAGTAAATTTATAAAATTATGTTTTACAATATATATTTTTATAATATACTTTTACAAAAAAGTATATTGAAAGGAATTTTCATCTTTTAAAATTGAATCAAAGGGAGTTTTTAATTCTTGATAAGAAGAATAAGTTATCGCGGCAACTCAAGAGTATTCGAATGTATGGGCTACAGGAAAACCCGAAGTTTTACAATTTATGATTATTTCATCAGGCAAATGTAATGATGCATTTACAAATAATAATAGTCTGGAAAGTTTTTCTTGCGTCAAATTTTTTATATATGTTTTAAAAAAGTAAAATACTCGAGTTTGAATATTGTTCAACTCTTCTGGATCAGTCTTTAAAACAGTTATAACTTTATCAGGATTAGCAACCTGTTGTTCAAATAGAAAATTCACTTTAGATTCAGTCAAATCTATAAAAAATTTTTCACAAAATAATGAGATTCCATCTTTAATTTTTTTTTATAAAATTATGACTTTCTATGCATAAAACATTTTCTGCTATAATGCCAAGCTGACCTTTTATTTCTGATTTTTTTGGATTTTCTAGAAGTCTATAAATTGCAAAAAGATCTAATAACATATCTTTTTCGGACTCACTTAATTCTTCAAAGGAATTCTTTGTTTTATATATTAATCTTTGTTTTTTTCCACTGGTGTTAAGAAGTGAAAAAAATTCTTCTAATAACGTTTCTTGCTTTTCATCTCTTTATCTAGAGAATCTAGTTTCAAATATATGGATTTACATATGTTTGTTGGAATTGATTTTGTTAAAATGATTGTATGGGCTAAAATTCTACCAATGACTGGAAAGTTTTCATCTAAACCTTTCCTTATTTTTGATAAGGATAAGAAAGGAACTGACCGATTCTCTCCTCTGAAGAATTCGGATATAATTTTTTTTGCAAAATTCAGAAAATAATTCCTGTGTTAAGCCACCATAATCTAGACCTAATTTATCTTTAAAAGTGACTTTTATCTTTTTTTGTACTACAGTTTCATCTTTATATAAATTTAACATTTCTTCAATAACATTTTCTCTTTTGATTATAATATCTATATTAACTATTTCTCCGTCATTATATATAGGTAGATCTGGATACTCAATATCAATTTGACTGGTAAGTTTTTGGTTTGCTTCTGTAATGTGTGAGAAATTATCCAAATTCGGTAAATTTGAAGCAAATTCATCTGTAAGAGAAAAAAAGGTTGTTACCTTCATATAATTCTTATGTATAGGACGTGAAAACGCTTGTCGCGTGGTAAAAAGCAACATGGTCGACAATTATTTCGCTTTTACAAAAAAACGGTGAATTTGATTGGCTATCGCGTTGCCTTCTATCGCGCAGCAAATGTCTTCGCGTCTTGTATGTAGGAACTAATACTGATATTCTTCTTGAAATTTAATTAAAGCTTCTTTAATTAATGTAACAAAAAAATTCAACTAGCTATTTTATTTCTATTTATTATATTTTCCAAATATATAAATGAAGCAACTTTCTTTGACTGTAATCACTTTGATAAGAGACTCTTCTGTCGAATAATCTGCCCTGATTCTGAACATCTTGAAGATTATCATCAGATTCATCGTTATTTTGTTGTAATTGAGAATCTGATTTTGTATCTACAGACTCTCTTCTGATAATTCGTCTATTCCTCGTATTATGATTCTGCATATCTTGATCATCAGATTCATTATTGCCTGATTCTTGTCTAGAGTTTAATTGTGTTTGCCTTCTGATAAGTCTATTATGCCTGTTATGTCCTGTGACGTGACGTTTTTCACCGTCCGTCACAAGGGTCGTTCGACCTGGCCGACGTAGCGCGGCAAATTTGTCCTGTGTCCTCCCGACGCGGAGGGCGGGTGTGCCGACGCTTGTTGCGATTTTCGGGCGAGAATTTGGAGATTTTGTCGTCGCGTTTCGCTTAACATTACTATTTCTTTTTGTAAATTTGTCTAAGAATTTTTAGTATAGGCGGCTGCGGTAGGTAATTTAATGTGCGACACATTCCACCACCTCAAGGAGGCGGCCAAGAAGAAGATAGAAGACCAGACTGGAGGTCCGAGGCCACCCAGAGGAGGGGGTAGCGCACAGGTGATACCGTTCCATACTGTCAAATTAGCGCCCTGAGCAAAACGTGTTTTCCTGAAGCCGAATTCTTTACAGGCGACTATGACGTGGGAGCGACAAAGGTGGCGTGAGGGGATGGCCACCCTCTGCCACAGAACGAGCGAGGGACCCCGCTGTTGGTACCGCACGGAAGCCTCTGCC
>NW_017257739.1:4314-12721 GCF_001594055.1 Mycetomoellerius zeteki
AGGATGTTCTCGCGTGTCCGCGCATTCCGAAGATTTTCGTAGCTACGCCATGGATCTCCGTGGCCGCGATATGCGTCGCGTAGAATTACGCTAAAATCGAGAGCTCGACCATCAGAGAAGGGAAGCGGTTACTTAATACCGCGTGTCGAGAGCGTATCGCGAAGGCCAGCGCGTTTGCATACCGCAGAATCAATCCGTCTGCCTGTACGTCGGAAACTGTATGAGTGACGTAAAGAATACATTGTTATTATCTTACTGTTATTAATTCTGCCTATTTTACTGTTTTCTCGCCTTACTCGTTCTCCAAAAGATCCTCCGTTCCTAACTACGAACCACCCCCTCTGCCATTATCGTGGCTGAGCAGTCGGTTATTAGAGCAGTCCGCATTCGTGAGTCTCTACATCTCAGTATTTTTGAGCGAGAACGTACCGAAAAGATTCAAGAAAGAGTGGCACGCTCTCTCGTGCCTGGCGCCCAATTATTGACGTGAAATGTAGAGTATGGAAAATTTGAGAAAGCCGTTGTGGCGTTGGGTTTTTTTTTGTTGTCGCGAAGGTACCGACTAAAGAGAGGTAGAGCAATACTCGCGAACGCGCGACGAAGTGGCACCACGCTCGTGAGTGCGGTCGCAGTCTTAATTCTTCTATCGATGAGTTTTCGTATGGCATATCAACATTTGCATCGTTCGTCATTGTGTAACCAGAACAAGATAAATCTCTATTTGGTACAATAATAATTGTTTCTCTAGGCACTTCATTTAGTAATTCTTTCAGTGTATCTACTGCTAACAACGTTATTTTTTTGTCTCTAGCGCATTTTCCAAAACGAAATCCAACCGATTCTAATTGCACTCTTGAATAAATTTCATAAATATATCTTTGGATTCTAGTCATCGACCAATTCAATTTAAATTCGACAATTTTTTTACCTGTCAATTATACGAAATTTTTATAGTATCAAAAGAGTATAATTAAAAATAATATAAATTAAATAAAAATCCTATTAAAAGAGTTTTTGTTGTTAAATAACAATATATTGGTTGCATTCGGAAAAAACGTTATCTGAGTACCTTCGTGTATCGTTTTTGTTGTTCATCTTACGTTAAACAAGATAAGAGGATAAGACGATACACAGAGGCATCCGGGTAACGCTTCCGAACGCAGCCATTGTGTAATAAAGCCCATGGCACATACAAAAACGTAAGGCCATAAAACCATCGACATCTAGAATGGACCGCTGATGGCAATGGTGGGGGTAGAAAGACGATTAGAGTGAGAGGCAGGAATAATAAGATCGTTCTTTCTCTGTTTACTGAAGCCTGATTGGTTGTTTTAATCCAACAGTAGTGCCAATCATTAACAACAACCAATCAGGCTTCAGTAAACAGAGAAAGAACGATCTTATTATTCCTGCCTCTCACTCTAATCGTCTTTCTATCCCCACCATTGCCATCAGCGGTCCATTCTAGATGTCGATGCATAAAACGTAAGCAGTAAAGAAATCGTAAGATTGGATTCGCTACTGGCCTTACGGTCTCTATCGTGATTGGCCAATTCGCTTACTGATTATGTTACGGCCTTACGTTTTTGTATGTGCCATGGGCTTAACTTACCGAACCATTTTCTTGTAAATAAGCACATTCAGTCACACATGGATAATAATCGACATTTGATCTACGTAATAAGAAAAAAGTGTATTTTTTCACTGATTGTTTTGGTCGACCTCTTAGGTATCCAGATAATTGAAACGAAGGTCTAAAATTTTTCCTGGTAGCTTGCATAATTTGAGATCATTGCTGTCGTATAGCCTCCCTTACTGAATTTGTAATAGGCTTAAAGCCCATGCATCTTGGCATCACTGTCATGTTGATTGGGAAATAGGAGTTTATTAATGATGAGTATTACTCATATCCTTCGAAATCGAAAGTGAGAATAAAAGTGAGAAGTGCGACATTTTACAATATTTATAAAGGTAATTACAGAAATATTAACATTTTAAGGTTATTGAATAACAATATCAGCATGTTTTGTCCAAGAAACATCACCAATATATCATTACGATATCATTTAGGGTTAATAACATTCAAAATGTGTTTTACGGATTAGGTCCGTATTACTGTGTTAAGCCTTGTGTCCACGATGCTAGAAATCCGTCCGAGATCTCGGATGAAGAAAGAATTGACCAATCGCATTGATCATGTGACTAAATTGTTTAAATGTGATTGGTTAATTCTTTCTCTCTCCGAGATCTCGGCCCAATTTCTAGCATCGTGGACACAAGGCTTAACACAGTAATACGGACCTAATCCGTAAAATACATTTTGAATGTTATTAACCCTAAATGATATCGTAATGATATATTGGTGATGTTTCTTGGACAAAACGTGCTGATATTGTTATTCAATAACCTTAAAATGTTAATATTTCTGTAATTACCTTTATAAATATTGTAAAATGTCGCACTTCTCACTTTTATTCTCACTTTCGATTTCGAAGGATATGAGTAATACTCATCATTAATAAACTCCTATTTCCCGTCAATCAACATGACAGTGATGCCAAGATGCATGGTAGAAGAAAAGAAGGTCTTCTTCTTCTTGGCTTTTGAATGGCCTTTGGTTCTGTGGACAAAACCATAGTGGCCAGTAACAAATGGAAACCTGGACCTTTTTTCTGTAACCGCAAAATATCTTGCTCCTAATAGATATAAATCGTTGAAATTGTTAAAATTTTTACTAATTTGATAGATCTTAGTTATTTCCACGATTTTAGCGATTTATTTCCATCAGGAGCGCCTTAAAAAAGTGGATATTGTTATGTATAGGGTTTGTGTATTAGGACTCTAGAGAAAATGCACATACAACGCCACAAAATCCCAGGAATCCCTAAACAAGATCGTCAAGTGGGAATTCCCCTAGGGAATTTATTTATTGCGTCATGTGTATCACAATTTAAGCAATACACGACAATTGCATAAAATCGATAATTGCATAAAATCGACAATTGCATAAAATAAATTTTTGCAATACGGCAGCAATTTCAAAAAGTACTAATATTTAATCAAACCCATTTTTACGATAAACCGACATTTGAAAAAAGTAACGAATTTTTACAATACTTTAATAATTGAAAAAAATAAATAATTTTGACATTATCAAGAGATTTTATAATACATTACAATATTTATAATTATAGCAATTATCGATATTTCGCAATGCTGTGCATATTGCAATAAAAGTCTATAATAATATAAAAATGGTTACATTGTAATCTATAAAGATTTTCCTAGAAATTCATTTCCACATTTGCTTCTGAAATGCTAAAATCATATTTTAAAGAAATTTTTTATTTTGTAAATATTAACATTATGTTAACAGTGACTTCTTTTTTATATAGAAATATTGCAAAATAAAACTACTGATTATTTACACGTCTGAAATATTTTGGCAAAATTTGCATTTAAACAAACAAAACTTAAATTTCAAGAATAAATGATACAAATTTTGCTAATATATTTTCGACGTATAATTAATCTATCGTTTCATTTTTATCAATTCTTTGATATAAGAAAGCAACTACTGCTGACATAAAGTAAATATTTATTAAACAAAAAATTTCTTCTAAAATATGGTTTCAGCATTTTAGAAGCTAATGTAAAAATGAGTTTTTAAGAAAATCTTTATTACAATGTAACTATTTTTATGTTATTAAAGATTTTTTTGCAATATGCACAACATTGCAAAAATGTTGTAATGTAAAATCTCTTGATAATACCAAAATTATTTATTTTTTTCAATTATTAAAGTATTGTAAAAATTTGTTACTTTTTTTAATTGTCGGTTTATCGTAAAAATGTGTTTGATTAAATATTAGTACTTTTTGAAATTGTTGCCGTATTGCAAAAATTTATTTTATGCAATTGTCGATTTTATACAATTGTCGATTTTATGCAATAGTCGTGTATTGTTGAAAATGTGGTATACATGATGCAATAAATAAATTCCCTAGTCCTATCCGCTTATCATTGGATATGACTAGGGAATTTATTTCCTAGCGACATCTGCGATACAGGTGTACCACATTTTCAGCAATACACAACTATTGCATAAAATCGACAATTGTATAAAATCGACAATTGCATAAAATCAATAATTTTTACATTATAGCGATAATGTTAAAAAAAATGACATTTCATAAAACAGATTATTACAATTAAGTGACAATTGCGAAAAATAATGAATTTTTACAATACTTTGATGATTGTAAAAAAATAAATTTTTTTTAAAGAAAGCCATGAATTACTACGATTATGTCCACTTCTCGCGATAACATATACCTTAAAAGAGATATTGATTAAGTGCATTATTATTGATATTGTAAAAAAATTTTTAACGTTAAATTTTGAACAAATTGCGCTAAAACATTTTTGACTGTACCACACAAAATGCATTAAATAGGATATTTTGTAAAGGTAAATGTTATCATTTCTAAAATCATATAAATACAATCTTAAGTAAGAAATAACTGATTGAAGAAAATCTTTTCCACAGGATGTGATCATAATTTCTACTTTTGAGATTATTACATTATTAATAAATAGCAAAACGGCGTTCAATATACTCATACATGCAATATTATATAATAATATTGTATACATATATGTAGTATACATGTCACTATTATATATTTAAGTATGCAAAACTTATCTTTTTAGCAAAAAGTGATGAAGTTATAGCTACACATGTATATGCAATACATGTATTGACACATTATGTGTCCTAAACATTATAACCTAAAATGACATTGAGTCGGAAAAGTACCACTACTGCCGTGTATCGATAGATACTGTCAGTAAAAATCTGTATTTCACATTACGTGTATTACAGATTTTTAATAATGACAGTATAAGCGCAATCATATATCGGATTGCGTTTATTGCGTTCGGTCCAGACCCTCACACACACACCATATGTGCGTTTATTTTTATAATTATTTTTATGTACAGACGTACATAAAATTACTGTCTCAGACGTACTGCACCTGCTAATGGCAGATTTCTGGAATCGTATTGAGACAAAAATTATAATATCAGAATGTCGAGGCTCTGTAATAGTTTTCGAATTGTAAGTATTTAGCTAAGTTTAAAGTTAGCGAACCATATCGCTTAAAGTTAACGTTTAGGTGTGAAATTTTGCGTTGAACTGTGAAACAAAATGCCAACCACACCAAATGATGAACTTTAGGCGATATGCTTCATTAACTTCTAATGCTTATGATTCAAAAACTATTATGGTCTCCATATTTTGAATTTTTGTCTCAAAATAACTTCAAGAATTTACCAGTAGCAGCTGGTATAATAGATCTGGAATAATCTCTCTATACATATACAGTTTTCAAAAAGTCTAGAAACGGTCGAATATTTCGAAAATAAAGCATTTTTGAGAAAAATGTTTCAGACAAAAATTGTAAAGTTTGAAATGATGTATTTACTGATCTAATCAGTTTGACCTTGAGTGACGTCGCCAAGGCCAGATCAAAGTCACGTCGATTTTTTTAAATGGAACCCCCTATTTTTCATTACATTTTCTTGTAGCTTACATTGAGAGCTTTTCAAAACACTATAATAAAATATTTTTTCATTAAATATTTTTCGAGTTATAAGGCTCTAAAGTTACAGTACAGTCGGCATTAGCATTACACAAGTTGTCCGACGGCTAAAACCACTTGAATGTTGTTCAGGATCATGTCCTGGGTAACATTTGTCAAGATCAAGTCCATTGGAGATTATTCCTCTTATTTTAATTTTTACACTGAAAATTCATTTTTACATTTTTATAGTAATAAAGAGCTAAAGTGACAAAGTGCTATAGTAACAAAGTGCCAAAGTAACAAAGTACTAAAGCGCAAAAATAATAAAGTGCCCAAGTACCAAAGTGCAAAAATAACAAGTGCAAAGATGCCAAAGTGTCAAAGTGAAAAAGTGCCAAAGTGCAAAAATAACAAAGGTGCCAAAGTGTCAAATTGCAAAATTGTCACAGTGAAAAGTGCCAAATTGCAAAGATGTCAAAGAATCAAAGTGATAAAGTGCAAAAGGGCCAAAGTGCAATAGTGCCGCAATGCAAAAGTGTCAAAGTGTAAAGTGCCAAATTGCAAAAGTGCAAAAAGTGTCAAAGTGCAAAAGTGCCAGAGTGCAAAGATGACAAAGTTGCAAAGTGCCAAAGTGCAATTGCAAGTTTGCACTTGCAAAGTTTGCACATTTGCATGTGCAATTGCAAATACAAAAGTGCAATTGCAAGTGCAAAAGTGCAATTGCAAGTGCAAAGGTGCAAGTGCAAGTGCAAAAGTGCAATTGCGAGTACGAAAGTGCAATTGCAAGTACAAAAATGCAATTGCAGGTAAAAAAGTGCTATTGCAGGTAAAAAACAGTGCAACTGGAGTTAAAAAAAGTGCAATTGAAGGGAAAAAAGTGTAGTTGCAGGTAAAAAAAGTATAGTTGCAATTAAAAAAGTGCAGTTGCAGTAAAAAAAAGTGCATATGCAGCTTAAAAAAGTGCAGATGAAGTAAAAAAAAGTGCAGATCAACCTTAAAAAAGTGCAGATGAAGTCAAAAAAAGTGCAGATGAAGCCAAAAAAATGCAGATGTAGCCCAAAAAAGTGCAGATGGAACCCCAAAAAAGTGCAGATTAGGCCAAAAAAGATCCTTGTAAAGCTAACTCCCCATTATTAAAAAAAAATTTTTTGAGAGTTCTGAATAAATTTCCAATAGTTCCAGAGTTCCTGATAGATTTAAGAAATAGTTCTGGCCATTAAAGCCATAAAAACGCGATTTAAAAATGGGTTAACTTCATTCAGCTCCCCATTTTCGAAAAAAAATTTTCTTTTAGAGTTCTGGATAAATTTTGAATAGTTCCAGAGTTCCTAATAGATTTAAGAAATAGTTCGAGAAAATAAAAAAAAACATTAAAAAACTCGAAATTGACACCTGAAAAACGGCCATAACTTTGAAAGTATTATTTTTACACAATTTTTTCATTTAGATATTTTATAGAACTCTGCGGGGGTTACCCAGAACTCTCGACAGAACTGTCAGAACTCTTCAAAAAATTTTTTTGCTCTTCTAAATTAGAAAATGGACACCTATAATCGCTCGTAACTTTTTTAGTTCAATTTCTATGGATTTTTGTCATTAGAATTTTCGACATTTTGCGATTTTTGTATGTGCCCTTTGCATTTTATGGAGGTAACATCCCTTCGAAGTAAATTGGTTTTTCTCTTTCGCAGCAGATACTTCCGAAACTGTAAGAAATAATAAAAAATGTTAGATATGATAGTTGCATCGTTCTAGAAATACTTTATAATAAAAGAAAAAAAAATTTTTTTATTTGTTTATTTGTTTATTCTTACCACTTGACTGTTCTTTTTTAATTTTGATTTTTTTTATGATAATGAAAAATATTTTAAGATGAATTCAATCGTGTGTGATAAAGTTATTTTTCAATGTATCATTTTTGAGAAATAATTAAAAATGTCTCCATACGCTCGCCATCCACACTCGATTCTTAACGCACATATTGAAATGTTTTTAATTATTTCTCAAAAATATCCTAACCTGTAGTCTCGAACTTTAACGGTTAATCTGGAGACACGGTAGTGTCTCGGCGCTAAGCCAAGCGCAGCGACAATACCGTGCTTCCTTTACGCGAACCGACGAGTTGCGCTGGATCGAGATTATCGGATCTCAATAACGGCTGAACCGATCGCGTTCTATGTACGCTCAATCGATAGCCATCGCACGGATTGTATAACAAAAGTGCTATTATTTTTTTTCTACGTGCCCTACAAGCGGAGATATTGCGACGCAAAGTCCGGATCTGTCACTTTTCACATTATTATTCAGATACGTCGTTATTGTCGTCGACCAGGAAAAATGTACGTCTCGTTTTTTTGATAATAGATGGCTTTTGACTTAACCAAGCGATGGCAGCATTGCATATTCGAACGTGATCAACCACACATGACGGCTGTGATAATCACACACACAGCGATGGCAACATTATTATAATTAAAATTAAAATTATTATTAAAATTTAAATTATTAATTAAAATTAAAATGTGTGTGAAATATTAATTAAAATTGAAATGAAATATATCGAGATTGTTGTTGAAGATCTAGGTATTTACCGCGTCGAGGAAGAAGGGGGTGATTAGATATTCACCGTTGAGGAATTAAAAGCGTCTAGGTGTTCGTCGTCGAGGAATTAAAAGTCTAGATGTTTGCCGTCGAGGAAGTGGGTGTCTAGGTATTCGCCGTCGAGGAAATAGATGTCTAGGTGATCGCCATCGAGGAAGTGGGTGTCTAGGTATTCGCCGTCGAGGAAATGGATGTCTAGGTGATCGCCATCGAGGAAG
>NW_017257739.1:13494-14210 GCF_001594055.1 Mycetomoellerius zeteki
CCATCGAGGAAGTGGGTGTCTAGGTGTTCGCCATCGAGGAAGTGGGTGTCTAGGTGTTCGCCGTCGTGGAAGTTGGTGTCTAGGTGTTGCCTACATGTTCGCCGTCGAGAAAGTGGGTGTCTAGGTGTTCGCTATTGAGGAAATGAGTGTCTAAGTGTTCGCCGTCGAGGAAACTCGCCATCGAAGAAGTGGGTGTCTAGGTGTTGTTTACATGTTCTTCGTCGAGGAAGTTGGTGTCTAGATGTTCGCCGTCGAAGAAATGAGTTTTCTAGGTGTTCGCCGTCGAGGAATTAGGTGTCTAGGTGTTGTCTATACATTTACACGACACCCTTAATCGGGTTTAATAACATCCGTCGTTATGAAATTAGCCAATCATAGCTGTTCCTCCGAAGAATGAAACGACTATGATTGGCCAGTTTCCACACGCGACGTCGCGCGCGCCCGCGCGGCACAAAATCGTTGTCGAGGAACTAATAAGGGTGCATTCACATCTTGACGGAAAAGTAGAAAGCGGAAAAGTAACAGCCAATTAGAACTCGCGCTGGTAGTTTATAATCATTCATATAAAAGATTTGATATCAACAATTGGTGCCAAGTTAAATTCCATGTAATTCGAATACCAAATTAAATAAATAATATTAACTTTAATGATATGTATCATTCCTATAAAAGATTTGATATCAAGAACTGACGCCAAGTTAAATCCCACTTCTTTA
>NW_017257739.1:15226-17582 GCF_001594055.1 Mycetomoellerius zeteki
CCGCCGCATTTTTCTTACAGATTCTTTCGTTTTGAGTGAAAACGCGACGAATAAGTATATTTTTATTAAGATTTTAGGAGGGCAAGCTAGTTATTTTTTAGGAGACACGTATTTAATACACATTTGTATAATATAGTCGCAAGTATACTGCATTCATATAAATATTCAATATGGCGATAGAATGTTGCAAGTTATTTCGTTCGGCGGACATGGCACATTTTTCGTGACCAACTTTTTTCTCCATGTCCTATCTAGTTAAGTCTCCTCACTCTTACTTTATAGTATCTTCAGGGTACTGTTCCATGGGCACGGAAAACGGAATCGAAAAGATGAAGCGATAGGGGTAATCAATAAGCATCGTTCCGTCCCGATTTTAAGTAGCTTAGCTTCCCATAGATCATATTTTTCGGAAACGGAAATTTTTCGTACGGGGTATCCACTGACTAACAATCAGTGTTATTTTCGGGATAATTAATTATAATTTTAAAGTTTTTTGATAAATTAGTGTGCGTGCGTGCGTGCGTGCGTGCGTGCGTGCGTGCGTGCGTGCGTGCGTGTGTGTTTTCCATTTTCTCTATTTCGATATTTCCAATATTTCCTTTCTTTTTTCTTTTTCTTTCATTCTTATTTGGGTTTAATTTCTGGCATTTATATTTTTGATGTAGGGGAGCTCACCATGACAAGATAACTTTTATTCACACTTTATGTTTGTTTGTGTTGTCTCTGAAGAAGGCTCAAAAGTGAGCCGAAACATGTAAGCGCGTTTAATAGAATAAAGAAGTTTTACACTTTATGGTATATTATTTGCGTCTTCTGCGCTTGACTCCTATTGCCCGTATTTTTTCTAATTTCTTTAAATCTGATTTAAAAAAAAAGAGAAACTCTATTTTCGATCCAAGTGCTATTTCCGGATCTTAGTGCTTGAATATTCCAGTGTGAATTTCTGTACATATCTGATTCCATAAATCGTATGCCAAAATTTTTTCGATTTTAAACGTCTTAAATCATGAATAGTAATATCACATATTAAATGACATGCAATTTAATCATTTTTTATACTAATGTGCATCTTTATAAGAATATTAATAATGAGATGTTACTAAAGATTTACAAAACTGTAAATAATTTATTGTGAAAAATATTCTGACTTTAGAATTCGGGAAATCTAGATTCAAGTTCCAGCTAAGGAAATATTTTTCATTATAAATTATTCACAGTTTTTAAGATCTTTAGTAAGACACTAACATCTTATTATTAATATTCTCATAAAGATCTATAATAGCATGGAAAACTGTTTAATTACATGTCAATTTAATGTGATAATATCATTCTGATTCTATTCATGATTGCATTTAAGATCGAAAGATTTCGTGGTTCACAGAACCAGGTATATAAATTCATACTGATATATTTAAGCACTAAGATCCGCCTTGATCAAAAATGGACTTTCTCTCTTTCTTAATTATATACTACATATAATATATATTTATACCTTTATCCATTTATCGAAGGATTTGCACCATTCCCACAACTATTTAACAGATTAGTTTAACTGTTCCCATAAAACAGTCATTCGTTTCTTAACATCTAAGCCTTGCATTCTATTTTCTGCTAGATCGGGAAGATCTTCCATAAATTGCAACATTAGCAGCCGTTGCTCTGCTGTCGTCTTTTTTCTTTTGTTGTATTACGAATAATTATGTTGAATTACTATGTTAGGATGCAGCGGTTCTTGTTACTATCACCGCTGTCACCAGTTTTTGTTACGAATAGCTATGTTGAAAAACAATGAAAGAACAAGGGTAGTAGGAGTCAAGCGCGGGAGACGTTGCGCAAATAACACGACTATCGTAGCGTGAAACTTCTTTATTTTGCTAAAGCGCTTACATGTTTCGGCTCATTTTTGAGCCTTCTTCAGAGATAACAAATAAATTCACATACATAGAATATAACAATTATTAACTAGTCATGGTGATCTTCCTCACCTCGAGAGTATAAATGCCAGAATTAAATCCAGATAAGAATGCAGTAAAAAAGAAAAAAGGGAAAGAAATTTTGAAATTCTTGAAATAAAGAAAATGTAAAACTAATGTATCAAAAAATTTTGAAATTATAATTAATTATTCCGATGGTTAGGAAGCTCACCTTGATCACAAGATACCGCATCGCAAACATTACTCTTAATAATTCAAAAACCGGTTTCTGATAGTAATAGGAAAAATGTGGTTAGGGAGAATAGCGTGGATGTAGTGCAGCCTTCGTGGTTTACGGTTCCTTTCGTTCGGGGCATTACTGAGAAGTTTAATAGATTAAGGAGCGATCATATGAGGGTGTCGTTTTATAGCATTAACAAATT
>NW_017257739.1:17865-19451 GCF_001594055.1 Mycetomoellerius zeteki
TCTGTCGGGCGTTGACTTTAGATCATTTTCAAAATTCCTTTTCTTGATTTTGATTAATTTTTTAACGCTAGTTTTCTAATTACTGTCTCAATGAAGACCAATTAAATCAATAAGAGACTAACTGTGTCTGACACTGACTGGCCAACTTATCAGAAACCGGTTTTTGAGTTATTAAGAGTAATGTTTGCGATGCGGTATCTTGTGATCAAGGTGAGCTTCCTAACCATCGGAATAATTAATTATAATTTCAAAATTTTTTGATACATTAGTTTTACATTTTCTTTATTTCAAGAATTTCAAAATTTCTTTCCCTTTTTTCTTTTTTACTGCATTCTTATCTGGATTTAATTCTGGCATTTATACTCTCGAGGTGAGGAAGATCACCATGACTAGTTAATAATTGTTATATTCTATGTATGTGAATTTATTTGTTATCTCTGAAGAAGGCTCAAAAATGAGCCGAAACATGTAAGCGCTTTAGTAAAATAAAGAAGTTTCACGCTACGATAGTCGTGTTATTTGCGCAACGTCTCCCGCGCTTGACTCCTACTGCCCTTGTTCTTTCATTGTTTTTTGATTTATAAGGAGTCTTAGTCAGGTTGATTTATTATACGTTATAGCTATGTTGAATTACTGTATTAGGGTGCAGCGGTTCTTATTACTATCCCACCGCTGTCACCAGTTTTGTTACGTGTTTATGATAGTAATCATTCAGATATTTTCGCATTTTGAATTACTGTGTTTTCGCGTTCGCGGAATGTCGCCTATTTATCTTACGACTTGCGGATTGGCGTAGAATTCTTGCGTCATATGGTACGTCGCGCCGCTGCCGAGCGCGGAGTTGGGAGAAGGAGTGACGGTCCGGCGCGGTGCGCGGGCGGGATATAGGATTGGAAGAGTGGCAGATTATTTATTAGAGTAGGGGAGGTATGATCAGAGGAGCGAGTCTCAGGTCGAGCGGCAAACCATGAGACTGCTACCGCCGACGTATCGCGCATGCTACAGGAGTCTCTCATGTTATTTGATCAATTATAATTAATTTGGAAATTTAAATTAATAATTACTGTTCTCTTGGAATAGAATTCGGCATTGTTCTTTATCGATGTGAGTTGAAATAAATTATTTGATTGAAATACTTGAGAATTATGTATCGAATTCGCCATTGGCGTTAATGCTTCCGCGAATTATTGTAGTTGTAATAAGAACCAACATGATTAGCGTTCATTTAGCAAAGAAATTAATGATGGATCCGAGCAATTCAAGCCGTTTCGTCACTTCATACCCTTCGGGAGGGGATGAAGGAATGGATTGAATGAAAGTTGAATATAACGCCATATTAAAGTTTTGAATTTTTATTTATTACTGAACTGGCTGAAACGCAGGTTATACTGGATCCAGGTTATACTGGATCGCAGGAACTGGAGGTTATACAGGTTGACGCGGATCCCTTGGTTGGTCATTCTACGACAAATATTTTGTTTAGATTTCCAATGTGGTTGTTTGAATAATTGAATTAGAGAAATAGTAGTAGAAATTAATTGTAGAGGAAGATAATCGGGGGAAGAATTGAGCAGCTCCTACAAGCG
>NW_017257739.1:19648-25960 GCF_001594055.1 Mycetomoellerius zeteki
TAGCCAAAGACTCCATGTTTGCAAAAGACATAATTAGGCTGCCATGTTCGTTTTCCGAGTCATTAACAAATTGGTACTCTGGAATTACGAGCAATTATTTTTCATTGTACGGCTAGTATAAATTTCAAATCAAATCTCAATAAACGATTTTTATATTTTGTGCACTAAGAATAACATATCGCACTTATTTTCTAGAATCAAATTGTAATCTGTTTTACTTATATGTATGTATTTTCATTTTGAACTTGCACCTTGAACAACATATCAATTATTTTTCATGGTAATATATTATTAAATTTAGATAATATACACTTTATGTATGTTCATTTTGAACTGACACCTTTATTAATAATATATCAGTTATTTTTCATAGTAATATATTATTTTAGATAATCACTTAAATTTTGAAAGGTTTAAATTTTTGAGGATCTTTTTTTGAACATGGCCTGACCTTTTCATTTTTATGATTTTTTAGGGTGCCGTCACATGCGGCGTAATCTGCGTAAGCGTAACTTGCGCCGACCAATCATATCGTTTCACTTGAATATTAGTTTCCACCTAGTTATTTTATACTCTTTACGCTATTGACTTTACGCCCACGGTAGAAGCGAAAATGGTTACGCCGCGTCGATTCAATTTCTGTCTTTCTCTTATCTAGCTGATTATGACTGAAGAAACGTTGTATTGCATCATATTGCATTCATTAAAGTCTTGCAATAATAAAATTTTACTATTGCAAAAACCCAAAAATGGATAAGGATCAAATCAGGGTAGGTTAAGAAATAATAACGAATTTATTATTAAAGCTAAGCGTTCTGTCATATCTAATCCATTTTTCACAAAATTGTAAGGTTAAGTTATCTAACAATAGAATGTTGCTTACATCTTCTACATAAAATGTTTGCTTTCTCTTTCTCAAATGACTATAATGTATATTTATCTCGTTTTAAATGTATTTTAAGTGTTAATTAATTTTTTACATGCTTATAAAAATGCTTTTCCTCTAACTTTTTTCTTCATTTTAATACATTATGTCCACATTGCATACTTGGATCCTTTCAACACAAATGTAGATATTATGGCTGGATCTTCAAATTTACCACAAATTTTCTAGAGCATGAATGCTTTAATCATTATGTCGAGGGTGAAGACCGTATTTTTGTTGATGAAAATTATGTTGTGAAAATATGTATGTGTTTCAGTATTTTTTCAATTCTTAAATTTAGACGTATTTTAGTATGTCGTAACAATTAAATATACTTTATCTAATAATCATTTGTTTAATAGACAAAACTAAGACTATAGAAGATCCTGTATGTAAAGATTTAGATGAACTTTTGATTAGAGCAGTGAAAATGAGAGCACTTTATGACTATAGTATATCTGCCTAAAATCTTACCGTATTTGATCAAGGGTTGCAGGATCTGATTAAGCCTCTTCTGGAACTCGGCAGGTGCTTCCGAGTATCCAAAGGATAGACAAGTATACTCGTATCTTGTCCAAAAAAGATTCTACATACTGACTCTTGAAGAAACGAGACCGGATTACCTGTATCCAATAACGCGAGTAAGCTACAAAAACGATTGTCCAATGTATTTATTTCTATCATGGAGTCACTTATCTTAACTTGACGTATTGATTCCGTGTCAACACAACCGACCGATAACTGATTTTGAGTCTGATTGGATGGAGGCTGTTCCTCTTCTTTGACTGCAGCCACCTGTATAGATGCTGGAGAACTAGCAGGAGTGGTAGAACTCAGTTGTTCCTTCCGCTTCAGCTTCAGGCAATCGGCTTTCAAATGTCCACGAATTTTACAATAGGCACAAATAATGTCTTTCTCCTTATTCGGAGACGAAGGCTTCTTCACTGATGAATTAACACGTTCCTTAGACTCCTTAGAATCCTTGACATCCCGAGACCTCTCTTTCTTCAAGGAAACAGGTGATGAACGCTTGGTTGTCATAATACAAGCATTCGTGATCTGGTGCATCCTGTCGAGGAATTCATCCACAGAATTGACACTCAAAGAAGCAGCGGCGCTTCTAATAGAAAAGTTAGTAATACCACTAATAAGCATGTTGATGCATGTGTCCTGAGGAAGTTGCAAGCGATGTAACAGTTTGAACTTGGCCATCGCATATTTCTGGAAACTTTCCTTCCATGGAAACCGCCGTTCCATAAACGAGTTTCTGCTTTTTGTAATGCTACGTTAAACGGAATGTGGCGTCGGAACCTCCTAGTGATCCCGACTTTGAATGAGTTCCATGACTCAGGGACGATACTGATGTCCATATCGAACCAGTCGCGGGCGTGTTTACTCAGCTTAGATACAGCAGCTAAAAGCTTGATGCTGTCAGTAACACCATGCGCAGAAGCGATTAATTCAATCTTGCGAATCCACACATCAACTTCATCTTCTTCTAATCCATTAAACTGTGGAATTTGCGAGGCGAGCAGAGTAATCGCCTGAGCCGTCGGAATGGCGGTCAATACTGACGAAGCTTGAAATCCACTGGAAGGATTTGTCGATATCCCACTAGCAATAATTGGCGGTTGCCAATTGGTTGGATTAGATATAGCACTGGTGGTGAAGTGAGACGTTTGGCCACTGAGAGTTGACGTCGAATATCCCATAGACACAAAGGACGGAAGGGATTGGTTACCCTGAAGGACTGTGTACTGCCCTATGGACCATACAATAGATTTGGCACTATATTCGAAACACTTGGTTGAGAAACTACTGGTTTCTGATTAAGTAACTGGTCCAAAACGAACTGTTGTTGCTGCAACTTTTCCGTAAGCAGCTTTACAGTGGATTCCAGGGAACTTGACGAATCAGAATTCATTTTGTCCTTTTCGGCAGTGGTGCCGGTACTTGTGAATGTTCAGAGCTGTCACCTTTTCTCGTTCCAGACGAGTTTTCCTCGAAGTAGAAAACTAGCGTGCCGGCACAAATCACTGGATTAGGGCTAACCGGCAAGCCATATTTTTTAAGTTCGGTGACCAGCTGAACGATCAAAAGTTGTTCAATCTCTTCACGCTTCATGTGTCCAGTATTGTATCCCGAATGTGTAACAACCATAAAGCAGCGTTGAACAGAAGCCAAGAAGGCAGCAAACGCGACACGGTTAAGAATCCGGCGCGATAACGAACAAAGCCGAAAAAGGCGGCAAACGTGGCGCGGTTAAGAACCCTGCGCGATGACAAACAAAGCCAAAATGGCGGCAAACGCGACGCGGTTCAGAATCCGGCGCGGATAACACAAAGTAGCGTCCGACGGATGCCGGGCAACCACTAGAACTTCACTCGATACGGAAATGAAGGCGAACAGCTAACGAAGGTTTTTGTTAGGCGGGCACTAAACGCGACGTGGTCCGAAAACCCGGCACGGTCGAAGAAGAAAATGGCTGACTCAGAACAACGTAACACGTAGTGTATCCCACTTCTGAAGGCTGTAAGATAGCTAGAGCGATTCAGATGTTAGAGAGAGGTTAAGAGGATATGAATATAAAAGTTGAAAGCACAAAGGGAATCACCATGAGACGAAGGTCTGAGTATATTAGCACTTTATTTTTACACCGCCGGAGAGCGGGCAACTACACACGTTCTTATTCTTATCTTATATTTTCGAGTAGCCCACACTAGAGGCCTAGATACCAGAGAGGCGTCAGGTGCGGTCGATAATCGAAATTCTCGATTATCGCCGCCATTTTCTTTCACCATGGGATAGGCGAACCACGAAGTAAGAAAGAAGGAAACCGAATTCTGTGAAACGTAAATGGTCCTAGTCCTTAACCCCTAATTGGGAGGGAGTCTGCTGAAGGTAATGGATTCTTATGGTTGGGCGCCATTTGTAAATCAGTGTCATGAATCATGAGGTTAGCTGTATGTACACATTGCATCACTGGTCGCTGCACGTGTTTGTTGCTCTGTGTGTGTGATTTGCGATTATAAATCCAAATAAACTAACAATAAGACAGCATTTAAAAATGAAGTCTCTTTTATAATTGTGTGAATTATTACAACATATTCTGACAACAGGAAATGGAAGATATCGTCGACAGCAGTGAAACAGAAAGGTAAGTAAATGAAAGTAAACAAGTAAATTTGATTAAGCAAAAGTGAATAACGCGTAGTTTTTTTTCAGTCGTATAATGGAAGAAAGTTCAAGGAAAGTGGAGCATGAGACAGATAAATTGGAATTCAAATATTTGCAAAGAAATTTACATTCAGTCAAATTGCCTTCTTTGAATTGAGGATTTACAAGCGGAAATGACACATTTTTCGGTTTTATGAAGGTAGAAAATGATTATAGTGTCAGAAAAAGAATTGCTGTGTTCCCAAATTTACGTATTAATATTTATATCGATGACAAAATTATACCCTTTTCAAAATATATTAAAGTAACAAGTATTAATGAATTTTGCGACATTTTAGAAACTGTAGGTTCAATTTAATTCACATCCTGTTTTAATTGTGTATATATAAATTTTCAATCAATTACATTATCTATCAAAATATATATTTGCAATCATCTAAATTTATATTTTATACAAATGGAGAAAGAAAATAAAATTACAAATTTATAATTTATGTTTTCTGTTTTTTATTTTCTTCATGTACATTTTCTTTATTTATTACTGCCTCTTGTTTTTGACATTTTCTTTTTCTAGCAGGTTTTCGTTTAATGGTAGTATGTGTCGCATTTTCTTCAGAACAGATTGGATCAATTAAATATTGCATATTGTTCAGATTATCACTTGCCTGACTCAACTTGAAACGTTTTCTTCTTTCTTTCGTTTGCTCTTTTTCAATGTTATGTTTGCTCGCTTGCATAAAAAAAACATCCTTGTGGTTAGGAAAAATTGTATAATTTTGTACGTGATCTCATTATCATGTTTCATACAACCAACTACATAAAGGTAAAGGAGATAGTGTGTCTATTTTATTTGTGATGTTGAATAACGTATCGGCATTTATATCGCCCGTTTTGATTGTTTCAATTGTCCCTTGTTCTAAAATCGATAGCAAATTGACTAATACAGCCGACAGATATTTAAGGCTTCCTTTTATTTTCAGCAATATTAATCGATGTTTCTCTGGTATTGTATCATTCGGTCCTAATACTAATGTTTTGAGGCAATCCTCGCACACTGTGGGTTGCTTACGATCCCCAAATTTGGCAAACCTTAGGCCTTTCCTGGCAACATATCCAGCAATATAACTTAATACATAGTCGGAAGTCGTACATAAGAAGTAGTCATGTCTGTCAAGTGCAGAAGCAGCCTCTGCAAGAATTTCGATATTTTTGCCTTTGTCTAATATAGTGTCGATCTGATTCAGCCGCATTCACTGCAGTTGTCTTTCTGAGGGATCTTTTATATCTTTCACACTCAGAAGAACATTCATAAGTTGTCCACCAGATATGTTACTACCTTTTGGCGGTTTTACTAGCGAATATGTTGACACTTATTAGTTTATACATTTGAATG
The DNA here is from genome assembly GCF_001594055.1 of Mycetomoellerius zeteki. Classification (NCBI taxonomy): domain Eukaryota; kingdom Metazoa; phylum Arthropoda; class Insecta; order Hymenoptera; family Formicidae; genus Mycetomoellerius; species Mycetomoellerius zeteki. Next base: position 25,144 of record NW_017257739.1, read on the forward strand.
AAAAACTGAGAATCCGGATGTTCGTTGGATCCACAGCAATCCCGCATCATACCGAAAAAGCGCTGAAATAAAACAAAATGTTTTATGCAAACTATGTATTATGCTAATTCAAGTTTAAAAGTAAAACGTTGTATACCTCTAGATTGTCTTGACGTGCAGTCATTACATATTTGAAATTGCACTTTTGTGTCAGAAAAGTGCAAATTTCTAGGGCTGCTTTTAAGGATACTTTTAATCCATAGCACGTTGATTCTGTAATAAATTCATAATTTTTTTTTTTTAGCTTCCTCCTCCCATACTTACAGATATTGCACGAAATTTTCTATGTCCTATACCATTGAAAAGAGAGTTCCAAATTAATAATTGTACTCGTGTAATTGTACATACGTAGTTGTACGTGCAACGTGTTTATATAACATATACTATGGAATACTATTTACTTTCCACGATTGGTTTTAATGCATTCATCGGCGTGCGACTATTCATAGCTGTAATTAATGCTTTAAGCCTAGTACAAAACTTTAGATCCATCACAATTCGTAAGATCTGAATGATCATTTCTGAACAATTCCATTGCATCAGCGACCCCGAAAAACTACAAAAATGTTCGTTATTACCTATTGTTATATATTTGTAGTACACTTGCACTAAAATGATGATTTCAATTACTTGGAATGCCAGTGCAACGTTCATTTTTTGATAGTATTTTGGTTTCACATGTTGTTCTGTTAATTTATAAGTAATTTTAAGATTAAAAGATTTCGGATTTTCTATCGCAAGTAGAGCATACCCAAGAAGACTAGAACCACAGTATATA
>NW_017257740.1:0-2320 GCF_001594055.1 Mycetomoellerius zeteki
GTTAGAAATTGGTCTTCGCTTAAAAAAAAATGTAATAAATGCTGAAATCAATTAAATTAATTTTTCTGAAGGAAAAAAAATGGAATTCTCGTTTAACCTACGCGAATTCTATATAATATTAAAATTTTAAACTATCGTCTGCAGAATTGGGATCGAAGGTAAGTAAAATTACGTTTAAAAGAACAACTTAAAATACGTCAACGTAATATATTTTAGGTCGAAAAATGGCGAAAAAACGGTTTAAAATTTTTTTTTGATACGTCCACCAAATTTAAAAATCTCAAAAAAAATCACGAATATAATTTATGATAAGATTTAGCTGCTGAATTATTTTAAAAGTGGTAAAACATTCAGATATATTGAATTTTTTAAAAACAGAACTTTGAGCCAAAAAGACCCTTTATACTCATAATTTTTTTTGTAAAGATCCGTTTAGAGAGATTTAACGGAGAAAAAAAATACTAATGAAAAATCACATTTTATTCGATACCTCGAAACGATGTGGCTCTTTTGGGATGAAATGTGGTCTGAAATCGCCTCCTTATCCTGCTATACCCTTTCAATATTTTTGCTTACTTTTCGAGGTGTTCCCTAAAACAATAAACGTTTTAATAATTTTATCATATATTAAGCAGATCAAAAACTATTTTTTTACTTACACTTTTTGGGAAAATATCTGCCCTTTTTTTGAGAATATTAAAAAGATTTGACATTTGACCAAAAGAATGTAAGTAAAAAAAATCGTATTTTTTTTACATAACTTGAAGTATACATTCCCAGATAGCAAAGCATGTCTCAGCAAAATCGCACAAATCTGTGATTGCTTATGATGCTGGCAACTTGCCGTAGATTTGTCTTCAATGAATTTCGAATATATCGACATTGTAGCAACATGCAGACAACAATGGGTGCTTCCTATTTGATAACATAAGTCGACACAAGTGTCGTTTTATCTTCGTCATTCTCTGAATGTCAACAAGGATAGAACGACGCTTGTGTCGATTTATGTCATCAATCAAATGGAAAGTACCCAATGTGTATGGGTGCGTTCTTTTAGGCATCGGATACAGCAGTTCTTGCAGTAATTCGTTCTTTTAGCACAACTGCACAATCGATTGCAGCGCAGATTTTCGTTCTTTTGGCAATGGATACGCAGTAGATACGCAGACGAATAGAATCAGCTGCGCAGCCGGCTATGTATCTGCGTAATCGTTTAAAAAACACGCAATCGGCAGCTCCGATGCGCAGCGACTGCCAAATGAGATGCCTAAAAGAACGCACGCACCCTATATGTATTGCCAGCAGTTTAACAGCAAGATAGCTGCGTCAATGTTATCGTGCGTTGTTGGCAATACACAGCATTGTATGATGCTGTATATTATTATGGCAACTTGATGGAAATAGTACGAATTTTGATAATGATGAGTTTAAAGTTGTCGGCAAATTGCTGACAAGTTGCTACTTAATATTATCGTGAAGGCATTAAATTGCCAACAAATGAGGACTCAATTGCCGCAATTCTGGTGGCAACACATACTTAGCAATGCATGCTCAGCAAGCAACATGTCAACAAGACAGATAAATTGCTATCTGGGTTACTTACAAATTTGGGTTTCTCACAACGGTTCCTGAATATGGATAGAATGTAGCCGAGGTCTTTGCAGTTTGCACACGGGATGACAAATTCTCTTCGCTCGTAGATCCGTTCGATCGATTCGATCACGAAGACCAATGAAGATTATGAGATTGTAATGGATAAATAATAAATATAAACGCACGAGACTTTCCTGTAACATACGGTTGATCCTTAAAATAATTATCACTCGCAGACCCGTTCAATCGGTTCGATCATGCAGACTGGTGAAGACCATGAACGACGATATCAAATTATAGTCGATTCTACTTACACAGTGTAACCAATCCGTAGAAATTAAAATGTTTCACCTAGAGGATTTTCGTTGCTGCCAACGTTATCCCCTCTACTTTTATGGAAATTGTCGTCTAACCTTAGGCTGCGTTCCGAAAACCATAGAAAAAAATGTACATACATTATTAAGCGAGGAGCACAGACTCTTGCATAACACATAACACATAAGGCATAAGAAATTGAATCAATCAGAGTTCTTCATGTCATGAAAAGGAAGGAAAGGAAGAACTTCGATTGGCACATTTTCTTAAACATTACGTGTTATGCGTTATGCAAGAGTCTGTGCTCCCCGCTTTAAGGGGTTATATCTGTATGGAATTTTTTTTTTCCATTTTTTCTTTATTGGCTTAAATTACAAACAAATTCAAAACATTCCTAGATTAATAATCAATA
>NW_017257741.1:0-3369 GCF_001594055.1 Mycetomoellerius zeteki
CGCGAGCCTCTAAGCTCGAACGGCCCGCGTGTCGTGCGATCGTATTATTCGGTTAACTTTAAACGTTAATATCTCCTTAACTATTGTTGACACCGCAAAATGATACAGGACTTTTCGACTTAGTGTAGTCTGTTCTACCCACGCACGAAATATTTTGCGGTTGTTGCCAGACACTCTGTATACCTCCGCGTGCGTGCTTGCCATAAATAAGATATATTTTATATAATTTATAGGTCTCTAGCACTGTTACACGATCACGTAGTGTCACACCTGATTCTTTAAATTCAATTCGAGACGCTACACCAGAAAATCCATCACCTTCACCTCCAATAGTCAGTGTCATCGAGGATGCGCATCAAAAGTAAGTTTATTTTATTGTAATTAACATACATGCTATTTTTGAATTGAAATTTATTTATAATTGTTAAAGCGCTGATATTCCAAGTTTTGTTTCTATATCCCACCGTACATCAAATGAAAGAAAAGCAACAGTTCGTAGAACATTAAATGTCCCCCAAATAGTTCTCAATTTGTGTCTGCTTCTGCGCCCGTGCAAGAAATTTTCAGAAGGACTGGCAATTGGTCAAGAGGGGATGTCGCAAATGATTCTGGTATTACTACCTTTGCATTTATATTTATAATAATTTCTAGATTATCATTATTTTTACTTTGAAAAACTAAGATATTACATATTATCACACAGAAGGAATTCAGTTGACTGGTAGCAGTTTACATAGCTTGACTAGACCAGCAGATGGAAACTTAATAGCTCATTAAGTCGTACATCGTCACACGGTCACCTTAGTTTCGAGGAGATGTGCAAAACTAACGAAGCGAAATCTCAAATACGGTCTGCTGACAATCTTATTACCAATGACGACTACGCTCAGCAAGATGTAGAATTGTTATCGCAACGTGTTTTTTTGAGATTGCAGCCTCTTTTATGGCTTTAGCTAATGGCGATTTTTGATAAATATAATATACCGCTTTCGAGACGAAAACCCAATAAGCGACGAAGAAAAGGTACGTGAAATAATTATACTCGTTGGTAATTTCTTGTGATTCCTTTGTGATGTCCGTCTACATATTTGTACCTGGAAATTTGTTAAATAAAGAGTATTATTCCTTCTTGAACATTGTACAATAGTTCTGAAAACAGAGCCAGGTATATATTACAAATACAGGACAACGTTAGGTAAAGTTATGTAAAAGTAATATCACTAAAATACTATTAAGTTTGCTTTTTATTTGCAGATAATATAAAGGCCCTTTATCGAAGAGGTAAAGCATACATTGGTGCATGGGATGAAAAAACTGCTATTAGAGATTTAAGGAAAGTTGCTGAAATCGAGCCTTCTCTACATAATACTGTCGAAAAGGAGTTACAAGCGGCAGCTATTAAAGAGAAAGATAGTGTACAAAAAGATCTGTAAAGTTTAATTAAAGCTGAAAACCAGATTTTAAAAAAATATTTCAGAAATATTTGTAAAACATTTTAAAATATCGCATTATGATACTTCACAAAAATATTTTAAACATATTGTACAAATATTGTGAGAACTGATTTTGAAAGAATATTTCGCGTTGAGCAGACTCAACTGTTGCGGAGCGGATCCATGAGCGCTCGTTGCTATCGGTGTGTTCTTCTAGATCGAATAGCAGTAAGCGCTCACGGATCTGATTTGCAACAGTTGAATTTCTGTTGAACGCGACTATTAGGGTAAAGTTGCCGAAATCACACCGGCTCTTAAATCGCACTATTTACATAAATAAAAAAATCGTGATAGAGCGTTGCTATTTTTCAACGTATTTCATAGCAGAATTACAGAAAATATAAGTTAAATAATAGTCTAAATCTTGACCATTCGTCGTGATTAGAATATTATTAAAATTAAATTAATAGGATTAAAATTTGCTTTACATTTTTTTTATAGATACAATAAATAAAAGTTCAAAAAATGCTCTAGTTTCCTAAATCGCACTATGACGTAATTTTCTAAAATCGCACTATAATCTAACTTCTTAAATCACACGTTAGCTAATATTTTTCCATTTCTTACATTTTTATTCCATTCATTATTATGTAAAAATGTATATTGTAAATCTACGAAGTGTTTATTTTGTTTCACGTAGAAACTCCTTAAATTACTTCTTGAAATTATCATGTGTCTCAGAAATTACGAAAAATACATTCTTAAGTTTTTAACAGTATAATAAAATACAATTTTTTCCTTTTCTTATGTAATTTTTAAATTTTTTACATTATAATGTTTTAAATGAGGAATATTGGTGTGGTGCGATTTAGGCAACGAACTTCCTCGTTGCCTAAATCGCACCATACTGAAAAAATCTTGATTTTGAATGTTATAATAGCGCAAAAAAATTATGAAAAAATTACATAAGAAAGGGAAAAGAGTACAGTTTATTATGCTGTAAAAAACTTAAGAATATATTCTTCATAATTTCTGAGTTATGAGTCTTTAAGTAAAAAGTGGTGCGATTTCGGCAACCTTACCCTATGTACCTGTGAAAAGCGACCTATTGGATCTCGTCGAAAAGATTATATGTATAGCAAAGAAGCATAATGAGGATGGATTGGGAATTGTTAAATATTTGTTACACAACTTTAGGAATAAACAAAATTTATTTAAAAAAATTATTTGAATATATAAATTTTTTTGGTTTTATTCCTGCCTCCGCGACCTCCGCGGCCTCCACGGCCTCCGCGGCCTCCGCGTTCACCTCGATAATTTTTAGAATTAAAGCTGTCACGGCTTCTTTGCCAGCGTCTAACTGTAATTTGAAAAAAATAATTTAAAAAATTTAGTTAATAAATTAGTTATGTAGAGAGTGGGGTGTGTATACAGTAATGTTTATTGGTTTGGGGCGGCTACGGGCGTAGCCCGTCGTTAAATAAATAATAAGGAAAGCATCATTAGTACTTTTAAAGATAGTTGAGATGCGGGGGGAGGGTAAACTGAATAATTACCGTATTTTTACTTACGTCTATTTTGTGGAGCCGTCGGTTCCGGTTTGGGCGACGCAGTCACCGCTGGTTCTGAAGTGGGCGGCTGCGTCGCCCCTGATGCGGGCGGCATCGGCTGCCCTAGTGATAGCGACTCTGAGGACTGAGGTTCTATCAACTTTTTTAATTTTTCTACCTCAGCCCTCAGGACCGTTAATTCAATATTTTTTAAATCCTCCATTGAGCTGAAAGATCATAAAAAATAACTTTAATATTATACAATTAATATTAATTAAATATATAAATTTTATTATAATAACCGTCTACTTACACGTCTAAATCGGAGGATGAATCGGACATCTTTTTGTTTTTGTCACGGATCATGACCATGCAGTTCGGCCAAA
>NW_017257741.1:3504-5381 GCF_001594055.1 Mycetomoellerius zeteki
AATGACGCATTCTCTATTCCGCAATCTTTTTCCGCACCGTGTGATTTCAACCTAAGAATACCGACTTGTTTCGCGTTGTGAAGTTCATACTGAATCTTTCCTTGTTTAACCCTTTGAAGCATACATTTTTTTTACGTAGGATTCAGTTGAAATTTGTTACTCGGGGATTTTCTGGGTCGCTGATTACGAATCTGACCTCAGATTTTCGAAACTCAAAATAGCGAGTCCAAGATGGTGGTTAACACCCTGTATAAAATTCTCTTATGCAGGATGTCTGGCAACAATCGCAAAATATTTCGTGCGTGGGTAGAACAGACTACACTGAGTTGAAAAGTCCTGTACCATTTTGCGGTGTCAGCAATAGTTAAGGAGATATTAACGTTTAAAGTTAACCGAATAAGAGCGTCCGGCCGGCCTCCTGTTGCCAAATGTACAATCCAACGGTCAGTGTTGTTCCATTGAGTCACTGAAAAATCTTCCGCGCATGCGCAAAAATCCTTCATCGCCACAGAAAAACCTTCAACCAGCGTCGATTGCATCGAACTATCAAAAAAAAAATTTGTCGTCCTCGGAGGGAAGATTTGTGACGTAACAATGAAAAATATCGAGAAATATATACATACATAAATACATATATGTATTCTTTATTCTATTATATCGCCAATAAATACATAGAAAGGCAAACATATTACATACTATTATGCATTTCTCTTTAAAACACTTCCGATATTTTATGCCACGCGAGTATTCTTATGGTTATGTAGGTTTATATGTTCCTCGCTAACTTTAAAATCTTTGCAGCAAATTGTGTCATCATGGAAGGAAGATTTTGTGATTATAATACTATTTATTGTATCATTAGCAAGAAGATTTTGCTTTTTGGTTATAAAATCTGTTGCGCAATCTATTGCGCAGGGGTACGTTCCAAAACATATCAACATTAACCAAAATTATATAGTTTACGTCACGTAACGTAAAATATAGATTTTAGTTATTCAAGTAAAGTTTTGGAACGCAAACCGATAATTTCTTTCGCCGAATAGTGATTCGTAGTTCGTTCTAGTAAAAAACCTTCAATTTTCAAAAACCTTCCTTCAACCTTCCGATGTAGCCGGACATTCATTAATTATTTTTACCTTGTGTTGTTTTACCTTACTTGGTGTGTCCGCTGTTATTGGTCGCCAGCTTGTTTGTCCTTAGTAACAAGCAAGGTTGATTAGGAATTCTTGGGCTGCCGTGCGCCTTGATACTCTCTATTGTTATGCCCTTCCTTCCTTTCTAGTGTAGCCTTTATGTCGTCCTCGCCTCTTTCTGGGTTTATGCTTTTCCTCAGGCTGCTACTGGACCGGCTGCACCCTCATCAGACTTCGTTGTTTTAAACTTCGTTTTAGTATCGCATCGCTCGTTCTTATTTATTTAAATGTTCTTAGTTGAAATTCCTTTGTTATACGGTGGATAGGTTGAACGTATTAAGACTTGAGTGTTTATATCAAAAATATTATCTTTATTAAAGAAACTTAACAATTTCGTTCACTCAGTCTCATTCTTGTAATGTTCAGTCTCACTCTTATAATGTTTCGACTTATAGTCTTTTTACTCAAACAGGGCTTGAGCTTACCCTTATCCGCGTATCGCGTCTTTTCATAGGTAATGGCGTCGGTTTCTACGCACCTTTTTTTTATCTCGCCGCTCTTATCGCGCTTTAGTCCGCGTTTATTGCCCCTAAACTATTCTTTTAATCGTCACGGCCCTAGATAAACCGATCTGATATCGAGTAACAATTGATCGCGCTTTTTTACGATATTACGCAACGTTTTGTTAACCGCGCTTAGTAACCCGTCTTTCCCGGTTCGTTGCTTAGATTGCACTCTTTCCGC
>NW_017257741.1:5460-6071 GCF_001594055.1 Mycetomoellerius zeteki
TTACGCTATTGGACGGTTTTCTGTATTGGCTTCTCGATAATTTCCGCCTTCTCTATAGTCGCGATTCGTTCTCCGCCTCCTGCGCCTAATTGCTATTGGACGGTTACTCTGATTGGTTATTTCGCTTAGAGGTATCTCTCTCTTTATCTTGGGGTATTACCCTCTTCGTCATTCATACTATTCATTCGTACATACCTTAATCTATGGTAACTATTTAACCTCGGCAGTTCCCTATACACCGAGTTACCTGATTGGCTAAAATAAAATGCTATTGAAAACTTAAACTTTATATCTCATGTGGTAACTAATAACTAGGTAAGTATAATTCCTCGACCTGTAACCTAATATCGGTAATATTGTTTCCTTCTTTATCCTTTAAATTTTCTTTCTTAATTAATAATGTTTGTTTACCTTATTTTGTAGCTTCTTACTACCTATGAATTACAAATAAATATGAAATTAACATTTCTTGTGGTTATATTTCTTTGTTGTGGTTATAAACTATAATAATAAATGCTTATGTTTTACTTCTTAACGACTAACTGTACAATATATATATATATATTAATGTTTTTCTTATAATGATCCCTCATTGTTGTTTTTCTTCCTGC
>NW_017257741.1:6081-6852 GCF_001594055.1 Mycetomoellerius zeteki
CCTGCTGAATTTGGATTTCCTCTGCTACATTCTGATCTTCGAGGGTCAATATCAAATCCTTAAGTTCCTGTTGTGGATGGAAATAAAATAAAAGTTGATGTGTCGAAAAGTGATTTGGAGCGTTCGGTCACACCGATAGATCAAAAAACCTTCAAAATGAAGGAAAACCTTTCAATGGAACAACACTGCCAACGGCCACAATCGCATGGCGCGCGGGCCGCTGGGAGTGGGGATGGCCTATCAGGCGCGCCGCGCCGTTCGAGCTTAGGGACTCATGGCGGTCAGCGGGGCGCTTGCCCCACTCCCCGCGATCGGTGGGTTGTACATTCGGCAGCAGTAGGCCGGCCGGACGCTCTTATTCGGTTATCTTCAAACATTAATATCTCCTTAACTATTGCTGACACCGCAAAATGATACATGACTTTTCGACTCAGTGTAGTCTGTCCTATCCACGCACGAAATATTTTGCGGTTATCGCCAGACACCCTGTATATCTAAGACTCTAGCATAATCATAGAATAAGGCCGCTAAATAAGCATCCATCATAAAGATTATTAAAATGTAATTAAGATATTGACAATTCTAATGAAAACGTGGCAACGTCGATTATTCGATATAGAAGTTATTTCATATCAAAGAAAAATGAATAATTTATGTACATTTCGTAGTCTTACATGAAAATGATACGGTAAAATATTTTGATCGAATATGGCGCTGATAGCTCGCTTACTAGATACAATCATAGACGATCATGATTTGCATAGTTAATGA
>NW_017257741.1:7898-9061 GCF_001594055.1 Mycetomoellerius zeteki
GTGTACACTAGTTCAGCCATAGAAAACAGACTTTAGTATTATATTAAACTTGTATTTTTTTCAAAATATGATTTTCTAAACTACAAGTTTAATGTGAGTTAAACGTTAAAAAATTTATCTATAAAGAAAAATAATTAATTTTGAAAAATATTAATTTTTTTATAATCGTACCTTAATATTTTTATTAATAGAATAATTAGTATACAGAGTGTCCCATTTTAAATGATCCAGCCAAATATCTCGAAAACTAAACCCAGTAGACAAAAATATTTCAGACCAAAGTTGTTTGACTCGAAGGGGGACATAAGATGGTGCCATCGATTTGACCTTGGATAGTCCTCTGAAGGTCACGTGAAGGTCACCTTTAATTTTTTAAATGGAACTCCTTATTTCTCATTGCACATTCTTACAGCTCATCTCGAGAGCTTTCCAAAACACTATAATTAAATTACTTTTCGTTAAGTACTAGTTAAGTTATAAAGCAAGATCGGGACTGATCCGGTCGATTCATATCAGAATCTACATAGTTTTCATGTGAAATGATTATGATCTTAATAAAAGTGTTCGAATATCTGTCCACTATTATCCACACATAATTGAACTCGACGTTCAAAACTGTCAACTGTCGATAAAAGTATTAATATTTATTCCCTAAAGTTTAGATGATAGATATTTATTTTTTTTCACTGTTATAACTTAAATAGTACTTAACTATGTAGATTCTGATATGAATCGACCGGATCAGTCCCGATCTTGCTTTATAACTTAACTAGTACTTAACGAAAAGTAATTTAATTATAGTGTTTTGGAAAGCTCTCGAGATGAGCTGTAAGAATGTGCAATGAGAAATAAGGAGTTCCATTTAAAAAATTAAAGGTGACCTTCACGTGACCTTCAGAGGACTATCCAAGGTCAAATCGATGGCACCATCTTATGTTCCCCTTCGAGTCAAACAACTTTTGTCTGAAACATTTTTGTCTACTAGGTTTAGTTTTCGAGATATTTGGCTGGATCATTTAAAATGGGACACCCTATATAAAGAAAGCACATAGTTACTTATTTAAAAAATTGTCCATTTTATCCACATATTTTTTTGAAGCAATTGTGTTTTCTTTACACCTATTGATTCATCTCATTATTATTCTGTTTATAAAAGTATTAAA